>NW_025953619.1:56387-233392 GCF_022495145.1 Xylaria bambusicola | reverse complement strand
TATTTATTTAATCTTTATAATTTTTAATATTTTAAATTTAATAATTAAAAGATTATTAATATAAATAATAATATAATAATTTTTTTAAATAAAAACTTTAATATTTAAATTTAAATTATTAAATTTAAAGCTTTTTAAAAATATAGTTAACATTTTATATTATATATAAAATATTTATTTAAATTTATAAAAGGCCTTTTTAAATTTATAAACTATATTTAAATCCTTTATAAACTTTAATAATTATTTAATAAAAATATTCTTTAATACTTTTTTATATAAAAATATTATCTTTATATTTATTTAATAAATTTTAAAATTTAAAATAATAATAATTATAAATAATATTTTATAATTTATAGGTTTAATTATAAAGATAAATATTTTATTATAATTTATATTATTTTTTTATTTAAATCCTTTAATTATTTATTTAGCTTTATATTTAATTATTTTTCTTAATTTATTTTATTTAAATTTATAAACCTACTTTTTAAATAATATTATTAATTAAGGAATTATATTTATTACTTATTACTTTTAACTATTTATTTTAATATAAACTTCTTTTAATAGCTTTATAATTAATTAACTTAATAATTTTAATTATATTAATAGCTTTTAAAATAATAATAATAAAATAAAAAGTAAATAATTAATAGTTATAATTTATAAGGTATATATTATTATAATAAAGTTATAATATAAGCTTTATATACCCTTTTAAAACTTATATTTTAAACCTAATATTTTTATTATTATTATTATTAAATTTTAATTTTATATTAAGTATAATACTTAAAGCATTTTAATTTTTAATACTATTAAATAATATTTTTTAATAATTAAGGTTATTATTATTATTTAGCTTTAAAATATTATTAAAATTTCCAATAGTTTTATTAAAGGATTTATTTATTAAAGCTTTAAATATAGTATATAAAGTAATAATTAATATAATAACTAATATAATGTTTAATATAATATTTATTATAATAAGGTTTAATCTTTTTTTTTTTAAGTTAATATATAATCTTTTAATCCAATATAAGGAAAACTTTTAAACTTTTATTCTTTTATTACGTTTAATTTTTTAAAGTTTCCTATAATTTTATTTTTAAAGCTTTATTAAACCTATTTTCTTTTATTAACTATTTTAGTTAAATTAAATAAAAGGTAAAAGATCTTTTAAAAAAAGCTTATATTATTAATATTTATAACCTTTTTATTTTTTAAAAGAATTATATAATTATAGGAATTTTAATTTTAATAACTTAATATTTTATAAAATAAAGTTTATTTAATAAATATTAACCTCTTTTTATTTAATTAAAAATATTTTCTATTAATTCTTATTATTATTATATAATTATAAGTAAGCCTTTACCTATATTATTTCTTATATAGTAATATTTTAAATTAATTATTAAATTAATATATTATTATATAATAAACTATTTAAATAATAATAAGTTAATATTTTTATAATATTCCGTTATTTATAGCTTATATTATTATAGGAATTATAATGGATTTATATATTTTTATTATTCTTTTATAAATATTATCCTATTAATATTACCTTATAGTAATAAATAATATTTAAATTCTTTAATTTTAATATATATATTTAAGTTTCCTATTAGTATTTTCTTTAGCTTTATTAAATATAAATATATAATATTTTTATTTAGGGTATTTATAGTATTTAAGGAAAGATTTAAAGGCTTAAATAAATTTTCCTTTACTTTTAAACAATAATACCTATATTATTTTTATAAAATTATAATATATAATAATAATATATATAAAGCTTTTATAACTTTTAAATATTACTTTAGGAATATTTATAATATTAATATATAATAATTCTAATAGGTAGGTACTTTATTAAAGTTTTCCTAAATAAGGTATTTCCTTTATTTTAATTTAAATATAGTATTTATATATATAAGCTAGTTTTTAAAGCTTAATATATTTAACATTTATTAATTTTTTAATTAAAGATTTATTAATATATTTAAAATGTTTATATTATAATATAAGTTTAAAATTAAAAAAGGAATAAGCGGTAAAAGCGGTAATAATAGCTTTAATATTTAACCTAGATTAATTAACTATATATAGGCTATTATATTTTATACCTTTTAAAAATATATTATTCCCTTTTAAAGTATAAGCTTTATTACTTCAAAAAAAGAATTTAATATTAAGTTTTATAAAGTATAATATAAAGATTAAATTTATATTAATTATTAAATAATAAATTATATTCCTTAATATAGTAAGTTTCTTTATTTTATTAATTATATTAATAAAGGTATAATCTTTATATTAAATTAATTATATTATTAATTTATTAATTTTAATAATTATAAGGTATAATATAATATATAAATTAATAAAGCTAATTAAGTTTAAAAATATAAAAATATTAATATTATTATTAATAATTAATATTATTTTTAATACTTTTATAAAGCTATTAGTTTAATTTTTATTAATAATAATAAATAAAGCTCCTATAACTTTTTTTAAATAACTATCTTTTAATATATTATTTAAAAGTTTTTTTATAGCCCTAATATTAATATTTTTAATATTAAGTTTATTTTAGGAAATGTTACCCTAAAGTAACTTTTATATAAATCCTTTAAATATTAAAAACATTAAGCTAAATATAGCATTAATAAAGTTAATAGGAATAGGTTAATTTATTAATAATAAATAAACTATAAAAATAATATATTTAAAAAATTTAATAATAGATAAAGCTTATAATAATTTTTAAAAGGATATAGAAAATATAATAAAGTTTACTTTTTTTTCCTCCTTTATATTTTTATCCCCTTTAAATTTCTTTATTTTATCTTTATATTATTTTATTTATTATAAATATATATTTTTATTTTAATTTAAAGGTTTAAGTTTAAAATAAGCTATAAAATAAAAAGAAAGATATATTTTATTATAATTAAAATATACCTTCCTTTTATTATTAGGTTATTATTTAAATAAAAAAAGATTAACTTTAATAATTAAAAGGGTAATTTATATTATTTATTCCTTTTAACCTTATTTAAAGCATAATGCTATATTAATTGCCTTTTTTAAAATAATTATTATTTATATTATAATTTTAACTATAATGCATCTCCTACTTGACCTGGCCACATTTTTGACCTTTATGCACGCATTTGAAAATATTTCAATAACTATTCATACGATTAACTTAAACTAATTTAAATCTAAATCATTAAACGTTTTTACAATATTTTTACAAATTTACGCATTATAGCCAGGTTTACTATAAGCCTTATAACGCTAAGCATAAATCTCCTTCCTCCTTATATAATAATTACCTTAACGTATAATGCAATTTTTTACCTTAAAAATACCCTATACCTTTATTTAATCCTTAATATTTTTAATAATAAAAGATCTTCCATTTTATAATTTAATTCTTTTTATATAGCAATATTTATTAAACTTATAATTTATTTTATAAAAGCTTTTAACTTTCCCTTTTAATAATATAAAATAATATATAATATTAGTTATATTATATATAATTTAACTTAACCTTTTAATAATAAATATAGGAAAGTTATTTTAATATTATATAATCCTTTATTTAATATATTTAAAAAGGGAATTAGCTTTAATTAAATTATTTAAAGTTATAATTATATAAGGATTAAATAATATTAAAAATAAAAAATTAACTTAAAGTATAATTAAATAATTTAACTAATTAATAATATAATTTAAATTATATAGCATTAAACCTATTCCTTTAAATCCCTTTTATATATTATTTAGAATAATTGCTTTATTAAATATATAAAAAAATATAGTTATAAAATCTTCCTTTTAAATATAAATAATATATATTTATATAAAGCTTTTAATTTATTTTTTATATAACTATTTTAAAAGGCTAAATATTTTAATATTAAATAGTTAAAGGTAATAAAAGGAATAGGGAGGTATATAAAAGGTAATAATATTATTTTCTTTATAATACGATTTAAATTTATATAAATAATAACTTTTATAGTTATTAAAAAGGAAAAGGTAATAATATCCTTTTATATAAAGCTTTATATATTTATTAAAATGTTTAATTTAATTTATAATTTATTTATTTATTATTTAACCATTTTTTATAATTATAATTTTTTAATTATTTAATATATTATTATTTTTATATTAAAGTATAAGGTAATTTTTTTCTATTAAAATAATATATAATAGAATAATTTAATTATATAATAAAATTACTTAAATAACTATAAATTATTTTAAATTACTTAATTAAATAGCTTATAGTTTTTATTTATATTTAATTAAAGTTATAACTATTTTAAATATAATTTTACTTATTATAAACCTAGTTTTATTAAAATTATAAATATTTTTTTTTTAAATATTATTTTTATTTATTATCTTTTATATAAGGATAAATTAAATATAATATTTAATTAGATTTTTATTTAATATCCATTAATAATTAATTCTTTAATTAAAATATATTTAAATATTTAAAGTTTATTATACAAAGTTTAATATTTAATTCTTTCCAATTAACTTTTAACCCTATAATACTATTAATTAATTAGCTATATTTTTTATATAATTATATAAAGGCGGAAATAATTTTACTATAAAATTAAAGATATATTATATAATTGATTATTTTTTATTTGGAATTAATTAAGCTTTTAAAGGTAATATTTCGTTTATTAGTTTAAAACCTTTTATTTAAAGGGTAAGTATTATATAAGGAATATTATAAATAATAGTAACATATTAGATGGATAATTTTAAGTTTTATTTAATAGCTTAAAGTATAAGCTATAGGTTGCTTTCTTTACAAAGGGTTTTTATGATTATTGGTAGAGAAATGAGCGATTTTTTTTATATGTATACGAAGGTCAAAAATGTGGCCAGGTCAATTGGGTAGCCAGGTTAAGTGGGAGATACGTTATTAATAATTAAGATTTTAAAAGTATTAATTTCCTAAATTATTAAAAAAAAGTTAAATTTAAATTTAAAACTATTAATAAATTTTTTAATAATATATAAATATAGCTAAATTAAAGTTAAATTAAGCTTAATTATATTTATTTAAATTTATTATAATATAATAATAAATTAAATAATATTATTAATGGATTTAAATGTTATTTTTTCCTATTATTAATAATATTATATAAATTAAACTTTTCCTTTAAACTTATAATTTTAATATAACTTATTTTATAATAAAGCAAATATATTAAGGAGCTTTATTAATATAGGTTAAATTTATTAATAAACATTTTATAATAGTTTACTTTAAATTATAATATTAATTATATTATATTTTTTAAACTATTTATCTTTTTTAATAAAAAAGGTTTTTTTATTTTCTTTTTCTTTTTATTAAAGGGCTACTTTATAAAGCCCTTTTAATAATATTTAAATAAACCTATTTATATTACATTTTTTTTATATATTTTAACTTTATTTTAATTATTATTTTAAATTATTAAAAAGGGCTACCTTTTTAAACTTTTTAATACTATTTAACAATATTTTAATTAATTATTAATATTATAAATAGTATAATAATAATTAATAAGGTTAGTTTAATTAATTTAATAAATAGGTTAATAGCTATAAAAGGTTTTATAATATAAAATTAAGTAATAATTAATAATTCTTAATTAATTTCTTCTTTAAAGTTTAATATTATAATATATTATTAATATAAATCTTTTAAAAGGGTATTTAATAGGAAAAGGTTTATAAAGTAATTACCTTAAAAGTCTTTAGTTAAAATAAAAAGTAAATTTAAATTAAGTTTTTTAATTCGAAAATTAATATTAAAAAAGGGGGTATTAAAATTAATAAAAAGGTCCTTTAAAGTAATTGGTTTTAAAGTTTAATAATTAAAGAGAATATTAACTTTATAATTAAAAAGATCTTAATTATTAGGTATTAAAGGGTAAAAAAAGACTTTAAATACCTTTAATAATAATAATAAAGATAAGGGTAATTAATTAATATAATTTAAATTTAAATTAATATTTTAATTATTTATATTTTTTTAATTAAAAAGGTATTTAGGTTATATTAAAACTTTATATATAAAATAAAAAAAAGTTTAAATATTTAAAAAATAAATAATATTAAATATTTAAAATTATATACAATTATAAAAGTTATAATAAATATTTAATAATATTTTTACTATTAAATATTAATAATATAATTATAATTATTTTTATAATTATTAAAAGAAAAAAGTTAGGTTAAGGATTTTTAAATAGTTGGTTATATATAATTTACTTAACCTTTATCTATTTTAAGGAATTAATAGGTTAAAAATTCTTTAAGTTAGCCCTTAAAAACTTAGCCTTATTAACTATTATTTAAAGTAGTAATATTTCAATATAATCTTTATCCATAGGATTAATAAAATAGAATTCTAACGTATATCGTTATTTTATATTCGTAAATAGTGGAAGGTTAAAAATAAAGTATAATTTTAACCCTTAATAGCTAAAAATACGCTTAGGTAAATATTTAAGCTTATAACCTATTAAAAGTAATATATATAATCCTATTAAATTATTTAGAAGTCTAAGTTTCAATATAATTATTTTAGCTAGATAAAGGTCTTATATATAGATTCCTAGCATTCTAATATGTGGAACGCAAGTATCACCGCCTTCCCTTTCTGACACAGAATACAGGGGCCTGCTGAGGTCATGCAATACTGTAGTGGCAGTGCTTTAACGGTCGGCGATACAGATGATATGCCGCCTTTCTACGGCAATATTAAAGACTTCGGCCACTATTCACTCTCCTTCAGCCAAATAGATAATGCTAAATAGGTTGTTGAACTAATTTGTGGCAATTTCGTCAAGTAATTTGAGGAGATAGGCTGAAAAGACAGTGAAGTGCTCTTGATTATCTCTTAAACGCATAGCCACGTCCGACTTACTCACCTGAATCAATGCAGAAAACAGTTAATCAATAGGCAAATTGAAGCGCCTGAATGAAATAATGCGCCACGAGGAGTCCTATTCCTGCCTTAGAGCCCCTGAATGACATGTGCTTATGAGCTAGTGGATATTGTATTACTCTGAGTACAAACTTCGCATTCATGGAAATTTCTAAATCGTTGAATGAGGGCCTAGTTTGAGTATAATATGTATTATCATTATGCTGAAAAGGGAAGAAAGAGCTGTAGATAATTGTTTATTTTCGGCTTCGTTGAGACCCTGTAGTCGAAACATCTCCTTTCGACTTCGGATCCTTCCACTGGGGATCTGGATGTTGGCGAAAGGCAACAAAAGAGGCTCCAGAAGCACCATTATCATTTTTCCTCTTGACCATCTGCTTTCGCAAAATATTCGCGCACTCGTTAATCTCCCCTGAAATCCCATCGCAATACTCCAAGGTTTGCTTCCGTATCTCGTCAAAAGTTTTGTAGTGATATTTTGAAGGCTTGAACCCACCCTTCCGCCCTTTTTCGGCGTTCTCGGCCTCCTCATAAATCCTTTGGTCTTCTTGAGCTCTAAGATCTGTGAGTTTCAATGTACCTTGTCGCTGAGGCGCACTCTCATTAGTTGACGCCTTTTCGTTGCGCAAAGGTCTTTTGCGACTCTTCTCGCAAGCGCTCATGCTGACCTTAGCTAGGCCGCCGTGCCCGTGCTCGCGGGATTTGTATGGAACATTGAACCGGAAATAATGACGAGATAGATTCGCAGCTCTGTCTTTGGTCTCCTTATGGGCGGCCTCGGTATCGGTGATATTCTTGATTGCGAAGGAAATCATCGATTTGAGACTAAATTGGTGCTGCGTCTCGGTCATACCAGTTCCAAGGCTGACTAAAGCATATGGCATATTGCTGTTAGGTGCTGCGGGAGCCTGACCACCTCCTAGGACTTGGTTGTTGATTGAAAGTTGACTACCGCCTGGGTAATGTTCCATTTGCACTGCTTCGTTCCAAGCATATGTTGAAGGGTTGTTGGCTTGGACGCCTCCATCGATATACTTGCGGCCATACAACATGATGGGTTTGAAATAAGTCGGGGCAGCAGACGTCGCCGAGCAGGCTTCATGTATTTGTAATTGAGCTTGGTCTAGAGCCCTCGGGTTGATTTCTGCAGGGTTCTTCTTATCACTGGTTGCGTCTCGAGGCAGATGATTATAGGTTCGAAATAAAATAACTTTATCGTCTGGCCTTGGGTCAAAAGTTGTCGTCCCACCCTCGCGAACAGTTAAAACCACTCTACATAGGAAATATTAACATCCGCATCGAAGTATGTTTTACAGAGGCTGACGCTTACGCTCTGCACGTTCTATTGGCACGCGCTGAATCTGAAGACCGCTCGTAATAGTCGAACTGTCGAAGATCCTCGCTGCCGGTACACCTGTCTAGCTCTCCGTGACAGCCACAAAATTGCCGAACAACTCCTTTGACGGCCTCTTGTACTTTCCACCTCGAATAATGCTGAATATAGCGCAAGCGCGGAGGTCGGAAGATATAGTTAGAAAATATGAGATACTGCTTAATACAGTCGATTACTCCCATTCGAAGTCGCCCAAGCATAATTGCAATAAGGCTCAAAGCATTTTTAGTACGGGTGACGAATTTCTTTGCGCGAAACTTACCCTCCAGTGCTCGTACCGACGATGAAGTCAAAATAGTGACAGGGTAGAGGCAGCTCATTATTGGAGCGATCTTCAAGGGCATTATGAGCGTCCTCGAGGTCAAGTTGTTTAATTCTTTTCATGATCTCGCGGAGAATATAAAGAGATGAAAGTCCCTTCACGCCGCCCCCGTCTTGTGTAGCAAATTAGTTCAAACCTTAGAACACGAATGATGTAAAACGAACCAAGAGAGAGAACAAGAGGCGCCCATGCTTGATTGTCATTTGGCTGCTGGACTAACTGAACAGTACTGGGTCTTGCCATATTCGTAAGCGTTGTTAGCAGGTGTAGTCGCGAGTTTGAAGATAAGTTATGGAGTGTACGGATCTAACCTCTCTTCCACCAGGCTGAGGAATGCTCGGACCTTAATATAACTCTAGCTTCTGACATTGGTATTGAACACGGTGACCTTGTAATCTGACTTCGGTCAAGCTAGATGTAAGGCTCGACATTCTCTTCGCCAAAAGCCACAAGAGTACAGCCAGATGAGATGCTCACTGAGAAGAGTGTGTCGGGTGGGGGCTTCGAATTATCAAAGGCTGTTGATGACAATGAAATCCAACTTTCTCCTTCAGCTTGATGTACACCTCTACCCAATAAGATAAATGCTGTTGTGGTTTGAGCGGCCCCCACAGTAGCCCAGGAGATGAGAGGCTTTGGATTTGGGAAGTACAAATTACTATTATTATTGGCTAACGTTCTATGAGAGCTGAAGCCACTCAAACACTTTGGGCATTGATTGCTGAGGTTGCGCCACCACAATCCATAATCCCTGACCGCATGACCTCAGCCCCGATTCTTGCCCTTGCTTCACCAAAAGGCGACTACAAAAAAACCGCACGCACCCCGGGCCTCTCTCTTCCTAGAATCTCCCGGACTCTCTCGACTGTCTCTTGCACCTAGCCTCGCTGTCTCCCACCAAAACGACCCATCTCTATCACTATGGCTTCTAATTCTACGCAAGCATCGAACGTGACCCTCGGTGATCTCGCTGGCGAAAGACGCATTGAAGTATACGAGTATGCAACCGGTAGTATACAAACTCGTCAGATGAAGGATCTGAAAAATTCAGGCGAGTCTAGTTCCGAAATCATCTCTATAATGATATTAACTGTTTTCAACAGCAAATGAGTCGTCAACCATTCAGAAGATTCCAGTGCAAAAGTGGAAAATGCACGCAGACATTATTGTCCCCGCCAACAAAGACTCTGGAGAAGGGCCAGTGCAGATTGCCTCTGTACCAATCCCGTTATCAATGGCCGTGAAGAGATCTGTTTTTGGCCAGGAAAAGAGTATTTACGCCACAACACGAGTGTAAACATACGTTTCATGGGATATTTTCTTGAATGTCTAAGTCTGGCGTGGGTGTTAGGAGAGCAGGCCAGACAGGGCTTGACGGGGATACTTTCGTACCCTATAATTATACTTCAAATGTATTACCCACGTTTTTGGTTTCTTCTCAGCTCTAAACTCTCTGAATGAAAACCGGCGCTTTCCGTTACAAGATTGTACAACTGCCCTGCTGAATTTTCATGCATGTGATACGGGTCAGTTGGGATGATGTCTTCAGAGATATGCTGCCGCCTTATCTTGCATTGTGTATTTAGGACAAATTCAAGAGCATGGCGCATAGGTATCTGAATGCCCTAGCGCTTAGAGGATCCTGTGATGGCGCAGTCATATATCGTAGCACCATTTGCACATCAGATCGGTGACAAACCAATGATCTTTCAGCGCCAACGCCAATACAAGCCTTTCCTTCAGCTTACTCTTCAGATCACAGAAAAAGCAAAGTGCGGCGAGGTGCGGCTCTGGCGAACTTGCGGGTTTTGGAGGAAATTAACGCCCGCCATTCATGCTACCTTCCATTCTAAGCCTCTGCCTACCGGACAGATAACATCTAGGTCCGCCACATGGCTGTTTGAGCATCCTGTGGCTGCACAATGCACAATGCCTGCGCTATTCGCCACGGAGAACCGTGAAGGAGGTGAGCTAAATGGCATCTTTAGCATACTGCCTACACAAAAGACAGCGACTAGGTCATGGACCTACGTAATACTTGGGGGTGCGTCAGCTGCCATACCACATTCTTGAAAAATGACCAAATAATACCTCGTTCACTTCACAGGCCTCACATACGTACCACACTACTTTGCGGCTCCGCGTCATCGTTTCTCTCATGGAGGGTCAGATGGGGTCAGATGAGAGGAAGTGAGCTAGTGCACGTTCCAAGAGAGACTATTTACAGTTGAAGCAGATGATCTGAAATACAGAGTCATTAGGTCCTGGACATACTGGATAATGGCGGCGCCCTTCACAAGCTTCGCCACTCGTCTGAGGAGTGTTTGGTTTTAGGGAGATGATCGAAAGATGACGGCGAGTAAGATCTCAGTGTACAGGGTAGTGCGCGACAGTGGCGGTGGCTCCAGGAGGCCTATCGCTGTTAACCCCTTCACTGGGTGCGTTAAATAGCAAGTTACGTTCGATTTTCGACGGCGCTATTGGCCCTTTGCTGTTTAGCTCATACAGGGGTGGAATATCTCAGTTGAATCTCGACTCTCCTTGGGGCCTCCCTTGGTAATTTGATTAAGCATACAATTATTTGTTTCGATTATTTCCCTGCAGCGAGGCTGATTTGATATTGATGCGTCTTCTGCAGGTGATTATTTGTTGTTATGGTTTTCCGAAGGATTTTCATCCCTTAGTCAGGCTTGCTACATTCAGTTCGGGCTTCAAACGTTCATCTCTTACAAATTCTTGAAAAGGGGCTAATCATTTGAACTACTTTGCTCAAGTCGCACTATCATCTGAGCAAACTACACTTTTCTGAACATGCCCAGCCCAGCCCAGTTGACAATCGGGATGCTTCATAATGATTTGGTGACCCATAAGGTTAATACATATCCCACCTTGGGTGTTGGTGGCACTCTTGGATGACTGGGAAGATGATGTATTCTCCAAGTATGGGTCTGTATCTGGGCTACTGGGCTACATACTGTATACCCCGAGTGACTGTGGAACCTTGTAAGGTGGGGCACACCTGACATTGGGCCTGGGTTTTAGGTTTTAGCAAAATGTCAGAATACGTGCATCAAACGATCAAATTTGTCTGCAAAGAATAAGCTAATGGCCTAGCTTCTCCGCGAGACCGTTGATGAAAGCACAACGCAGTAGAAGATCCTCCCGATCAACTTCTCGCTGTCTGTCTTGGTATATCCGAGATTTCATCTCTCCATATTGGACATCATTCCCCAGCGGAATCTGCGCAATACCTTCCTGCTCACCGGAGGATAAATTGGAAGACCCTCTCAACATGCGCACTGCCCCTCCCCCCAGAGGTCCACCTATCACTCGCAGATTAAACGATGAAGGGCTATCGATCTTGCTTTCAAGTTCATCTAGGTTATCAGAAGTTGAGAATGAATGAGGCCACGATGGTAAGCTTTCGCTGTTCGGGCTACCCGTATATGCGAAGTTGACGAAAGACGAAATCAATGTATCAGAGACATGCTTATCACTATCCGACATCTGATCCCGCGGAAACATGTTATTGTAGAGATAATCCAGGTCACTGCCATGAACAGCGCCTAGATAGGGCATTCCAGCTGCGTGAAATAGAGGTGTCACCATGCTCTGATTGAGCACGTAGTGATAGACGCTGGAGAAGCCGTTTGGATCCTGCGACTGCCTCGCTATTTCGAACCCGAAGTCGATGGAGGAGCACGTGAATAGAAGATCCCTCATAATGCGCGCAATGCGAAAATAGTGGACGGACGCATCAGGATCATCCTCGGCTTTGCGGGCCTCATAATTGTGAACGTCCTCCTGGAAACTCTTTGCAGGATATAGCGAAAAGAGTTTTGCATAGTCATCGTCAGTAAGGGCGTGGGCAAAATTTCGAATAGGGGTTTTCATATCCTCCTCGCTTTGGAATAAAG
This sequence comes from Xylaria bambusicola, assembly GCF_022495145.1. Classification (NCBI taxonomy): domain Eukaryota; kingdom Fungi; phylum Ascomycota; class Sordariomycetes; order Xylariales; family Xylariaceae; genus Xylaria; species Xylaria bambusicola. The sequence goes on along the minus strand of NW_025953619.1, from coordinate 220,745 downwards.
GAGCAGGACCTGCATTGGTGGCGCCGTCGTCTTGGACCCAACCAAAGACCATAGGAATCCCTTTGACGAATCTCCCCGATTTATAGAGAGTGGACTGCCTCTCTGGTAGGAAATCATCATCAACAGAAGGGATGAATGTGAAAAGTCCAGCTGGCGGGTGATTATCGATTGAGTATGCCATGGCAGCTTCCGTAAGCTGATCCATTGGCACTTGACGCAAGCAGTCTAGAACCGCTCTGTCATCATCTTTGTTATTACACCCGAGCCTCTCAGCGACAGCATAAGTATGATTTTCCGTCGCATCAGAAGTCATGTTAAGTGCTGTACCAGGTGGGCCTGACATAACCCATGCTTGTGTGAATGGAACACCATGCTCACCCCCATATGTCGAAAGATGAAGTGAAGAGAAAGTCCCTCCAGAGCTGAGGCCAAATGATGTGATTCGATCCGGGTCACCTCCAAATGCAGCGATATTGTCTTTGACCCATTGGAATCCAGCTCGCTGATCTCGCATCCCTACATTAAGAGACTTCTGCTCATTTAGAACAGGCAGACGCGCAAAGCCAAATATCGTCAGGCGGTAATTGAGCACAACATGGATAATAGGCTTGCTCAAAGCCACAGACTGCGCTACGAGGTTGGCGGGATCAAAAGGTTCGTCGTATGCAGAACCCTTGACGACACCTCCGCCAACAAGATGAACAACGACAGGAAGTTTATCCAACAGGTCTGCAGTGATCCCAGAAGGCCTGGTGATGCGGAGATTGACTTCCCAGCATTGATATCAGCAAATGTGCATCGTACAGTAGGAAAAGTATGATTATCCTAAAACAATCTTGATCACAGGAAGACCGGGGGTGATATGTGACCATTTTGGGAATGCTCAAGTGTGAGCGACGTAAAGTTGATGTCACTCACGGCAATCTTCACTCTGATTAGGGGTTTCTGGAAAGAATGGCGGTATGCCTGCTCCGATTTGGGGACAAGCCGGGCCGGGAATGGTGGCATCAATCTCGCTGCCTGGCGCAGGGCTGTATGCTTTTGGTGGTGCAAATCGCTGAGCACCTGAAGTATCGTGCGCAAACTTGATATTATAAAAATCTTCCACCAAGCCTCTCAATTTCCCACGATACGTGACTTGATCTCTGCTGAGGGTAACGATAGGGTCTGCGGCAATAGTCGAACAAATAGCTAAGCCATTTAAGGCTGCATAGAGCCATGCATGATTTCTCATGATGTCTGTAAAATACCAAGGGAAAAAGGCACAAGAACACTAAGTAAAGAGGTCGAAGAAGGGAGACTGTTGGTAGTGTTCACAAGTGAACAAAGGGCTGATGGACAAGTGCCTGAAGGAGCTCTAGCGATATCCAGCAACGGTCGATTACTATCAAGCAGGCATCCTTAGTCCTTTAACAGCTGTCATGGCTTACAATGTTATGCGAATGCAAGTTGGAATTGCTACGTATGCTACGTAATATGCAAAAGCCTGAGCGGGGTGCAAAATATCTTTCCATGTACTGGTGCCAAAGTACCACCACAGTTTGAGTAGGTTCCACCGTATGCGCACGGTATACAGGCCCCTGGAGACTTCCATAGCTGACGACAGCCATCCCCAAGCTACGTCAAGAAAGTACCTGAGTAGTCCTTAAAATGCGCAATTGTTGATACCAACTCCGATGATACCACGCCTATTCTCCGCCCTCTTGACGAGGCATAGATCTGTGTCGAATTCTGTAGAGCCATCGCGCTTGGCTGTAGCATCTGAGTCTATCTTCCGTTAGTTGTGAAAACCCGGATGGCCGTGACTTGGATTGAAGAAGGAAATGGCTCGATTCGAGGGTCACTCACCCGTGTTATCACGCAGCAAAGGCAAACCAAAAGCTGAGGCAGCGAGAATTAAGAGCACAGCAACCTTCATTATGAAGAATCGATGTTTTAATTTTGTAGGTGATGGCTGGGAGGCTGGGTGTGAGCGTATGTATCGTAGAGAGCATTCGTGGGTTGTAAGAGTCTGAAGTTGCAGGACCACGACTGACAACTGGCGAGCTTTTGAATATAGGTGCAATCACTTTTGGCGCTATCTGTGACGAAGTTACCCATTATCAACAGGGCTGGGCACATTCCGATGCAGCTCGGCGGCGTAATGCAATGTTGACCTACGCTGCGACCCCGGAAGGTCAGGTGAATCAATGTTGCAGGTGAAGAAAAAGGCGCCAACTTCGTCAGTGTATTACATCCAAGGATGCCGGTGGCATGCCCAGTTAGAAATAGCTACTAGGTTTGGTTCATTGCGTTTCCTAACGAATACGAGGTATAGTTGTTTGATCCCACCATCATTGACTAACGATCTAATTTCTACTGTTCCCCCCAACATTCAAAGGCGAGGGTATTTGGCCATTACTTAGCAGTTTCACATCATTCGGCAAATATCAAGGATACTGTTGATTAACACAATCTCGTTTCACCTTTCATGATATCTATTGACCTCCACTATATACTCTGTCCTCAGCAATCACGTACGTCGTGTGCATCACGATTGCTAAATTGGAACAACTCACCATGCCCCTTATAATTAATAATAAGAAACATGAGTACCAACCTATTGACTCATGTGAAGAGGCACAGGAGATAAGATCGCCGGGACCGGGCCGTAATCTTGAATCTATCTGGCGCCGAAGATTCTACGTTCTCCTTGCCGTCTATTCCTCTTCGTTTATCTTGGGTCTTATGCTATTCATCTATTTCTTCAAGGTGAGGGAGTGTCCGTCACTTAAACCAGGGGCGCAAATACCATACTGTGAGTTGGGAACCCTCTAGGATTGTTCGAGTTCTGCTAACAGTCAGACAGCACCCGCACCGGTTACCTACGTGAACAAATGGCTTCAGGGCGACCCGGACACTCCCAAGTTTGTCGGTCAACCACGGGCAGAAATGGATGAAGCCTGGCACAATTTGCTCTCCGCGACAGCAATAAAGCTATCTGAAAAAGAACTGAAGCTAGCAAACAACGCGACATCTATCAAACATCGAGACGGAGGCTATGTTGGTGGGCTCGGTATATCCCACTCGTTACATTGTGTGGTGAGTTTGAATCAACAAATACTAGACGTGATTTGAAGCCTGCTGATATACCTATGTCGCGCAGAAGCGAATCAAGCAATACATGCACCGTGATTACTACTATCAAGGTGAGCAGCAATGGGATGAGTTATTTTTTCACGCGGACCACTGTCTGGAGTCGCTTAGACAAGCGGTCATGTGTGCGGCCGATGTGAGCGTTTACACACTCGAATGGACTCCACACAGTCGCTATAAGCCAGCAGTTAGGGTTCCACAGCCTCACGCATGTGTAGACTGGGAGGCGTTACACGATTGGATGTCTAAACGAGCAGCAAGTTTAGAGGATGTTGTTGGACCGCCGGAGATTTTATTTAAGGGCAATGAGACGGCAACAATGCGCCGTGGCTGAGTACCGTATATGACACTAGTCTAGGGACAGGTACGTACGCGGCAGAATTGTATAGTGGATACGATTAGTGGTGTTGTGTGACTATATTATGGAGGGCCGGGGAGGACCTTTTGCTACTCGGTGTATAAATTGCTGGTTCAACTGAGACACGCAGATCTTTCCTACCTTGTACGGCAAATCGCTGAGGCGTAAATGCAGGGGATCACGCCCATTGTTCCTCCAAACATACATTCCTCGGTGAGGACGAAAAGCCCTCGCATGAATGCATGATGCACGACAGCCACAACCGTTAGTGGTTCGAGCGGGCCGGATCCTTGGTGTTGGTCTCGAACGTCAAAAATGTCGCCGTTAGACGTTCGAGCGGTCTAACGGTTATTATATAGCCCCACATACGTTCAACAGTTGGTGTTCCCGTTGACTCTTCAATTTACCTAGGTAGGGCTGCCGGTAGTCAAGGTTGAAGAACCGATGTGGAGTCCTCACAGAAAGCCATTTTTGGCATCTCGACAGTACGTGAGTGAGGCACAGATACAATATACGCCTGAAAACCTACTAATAAATTACCCATTGAGAATCTGGGCTTGGAAAGCGCACGTGTGGTGGTATATAAGAGATTTCTCGTTAATAGAGCCAACAGGATCTCAATATCCAAGGCCTAGGCTGTGACATCGTATCCGCTATGTCATCGTGCTCCGAGATGGTAGGCCGTTGGTTCTAAAGCAGAAACTGGTACTTCTGGTACTTCTGGCACCTTCACCAGGTAAATCGCCGCTGTTTCCGAGGCAGGCTCTGACGTTGGCGTCAAGTAGCTCTTCCTGCAAGGCCATGTAAGTCGTGTAAATAGTTTCAAACTTGATGAAGTGCAAAAGTCAACGCTAATGCCACTTTGGCACTATCGCAATATTTCAGCAAAATTCACGATAATTATCCACTTGGGCTCAGAGGAACATTTGATACATTTCGCTTCTTTCGGAAAGCTCCCCGAATAGCGGGTACCATGTGCTTAGTGGGGTATAGAGTCACGGAAAGAAATAAAAAAAGCAAAGAAGCGAGAAAAGAACGAGTCATAACGTCTCGCATGATAACGACAGAGGGGACACTCGATCTAGCCTATAAGGACCCCTTCATTCGTGCAAGTTGGTTCTGTTCTGTATATGAACCTGGTCCTTGTCACTCCTTCCCGAGGAACAACCCTAGACCTGCTGTTAGCCCCGCACTGAACATTCACATAACAGACTGTTGTTGCGCCTGCGTATCAGTCGGCTTGCATAAGTGTCTAATATGCATTCGAGATGTGTAGTACCAACATGCCTATGTAGGAAGCGATTATACCTCATGCATGCTGGTGGTATACAGTGTACAGTATTTTAAGTCAGACAGCGCTCAACTGTAACCGTCCACCAGCTGTGAAGCGCGAGGCGGTCTTAGCGATACGACATGACCGTTGCATTCTACCCATCGGCGTTGTTAAGCCGCAGGTTGATCCCGATCCCTTTCGCATAGCGAGACCGTGTTAGGTCAGTCCTACCATATCGAGCCGCCATATACTGGTTGTTAGTAATGAAGACAATCCCGGCATGGTTTGCTCAATAGCGACTCTATAATCTGGTATGCCTGCCTCACTATTTCCTCCTCATACTGTAGGATTTGAGCAACTCGTCCCTAGCTATAGCCCTGAATTCTGCTTCCTTATTTCCCCTCGAGCTTGTTTTGTGCTCCAACTTTGAGCAGTAGTTCTCGCACCATGGGCATGTATGAGGATCCCGCAGGCTTGATTGCAGGCTCTGTTATTCTCTGGCTTCTGTCTACGTCGAGTCTTGTACTACGATGTGTGAATCGCATCCGTGCCCATCAAAGCTACCTCGTGAGCGATTGGTTGATCATAGCTGGATGGGTTTTTGGTACCGGACTAACTGTTCTGGAGATATATGGCAAGTCTCAAATACCCGGGCGAATAATTCTGCTTCGATTCGTTCAGGATCACCATCAACAGACCATCTGTGTTAACCACTGATAGGCGTTGCCATCAAATCTCTTGGTTATAGAATCGGGGCTACGCTCGTTGACCCAACCAGTGTCACTGGGCAGCTAAACAAGGCAAAACATGTAAGTGGACATTTGCTTCCATCAAAACATGCTGCATTATATACTCTTCGATTCTGCCCATCTTGCACTGTATTTTGCGACCAGATGCTTAGGGCTGACTCGTCCAAGATTCAACTCGCCTTCTTGCTGCTGGGAGTCGCAGCCTTGGGCCTCATCAAGCTGTCTGTATGCTTCCTCTACTGGCATCTCTTTGCCCAAGTTGCCCTACGTCGCTTTCTGATTGTCTGGATGGTTATCATTACCGCATGGGCTACTGCTTTCATATTAGCTGGCCTCCTTGAATGCGGCTCGCACCTTTGGGCGGTATTTGGAACACCAACCCAGTATCTTAAGTATTGTGGAAGTGCTGTACCTAGTGGGTATGGCCTAGTGGGAAGTGATATTGCGACGGACTTCATTACGCTTATTATCCCTATTCCAGTGGTCATGCGATTACAGATGAGCGCGCGACGAAGGGTACTGACATTGGCGGCTTTTCTAATTGGTGCACTGTGAGTTATTATCTTGTCTGTTGTATATGAAGATGCTTTTCAAATAAATCGTCGCTAATCTGATTCATCAAGCTCTGTTGGTGCATCTATTGCCAAGGGATACATCTATATTCGCTCTAGTCTTGGCCAGTACACCGAAGATGGCCTATGTCAGTATTCACCAACATTAACCATGTTAAGCTCAAAAGATTCTGATTTCCCATTTCTAGTGATTCTCACGGGAGTTTCGATTTGGAATCTCGTGGAAGTACAAGTTGGTATTATTGCTGCTTGTGGGCCGCTACTCTGGCCGGTCCTTGCAAATCTCCTTTCCCCTCTGGCCTCTCTCATTGCCTCGAAAATGCGCTCTACATCCAAGATCTCTCAGTCTCAGGGTTCCCATGAGCTACCTATCTTCACGAAACTTCCAGAGAGCGAGGTTCAATTGGCATTTGGCAGTAGAAGCGCCTCCGCGAACCCAAGCGAGAGGAGCAGACCACATGATGCTGAGTCTGGACCAAGAGTGCAAGTGTCCAATTAAAGTGTGATTGAACTAGAGCTAGTGGGCTATGATTGTTCTATCATAAGATGGAAAGGGGTTATGAAATGAGATGACGTGAACACTCACGATCGGGAGTAAGTGGATTGGTCTTGAGATCGCGTCGTGGTACATTATCGCAACTTGCAATTAGCAGCCCCAACGCTTTTGTTAAGCTATCTCCATCCACCCTTTTGGAGTAATTTGTTCCTTAGTGCGCCATTATCCCCTGACGGTCTAACTTTATCATTGTATCCTTACAGGCAATTAATCATTGATGTTGAAAAGATATTTATTCAACATTATGCAATATGTTGTTTAGGAGTAGGCTTATTGCTTCATCACTTTCGTCAATATTGACGTAACGAGGCTGGTTGGTGCAGTACTCCATGGATCTCTCCTGTATCATCTTTTTGATATTATCCAACAGAGTCGCTGGGTCAGGCCTCCTTCACGGATCTTCCGCAACACGCCCACATACTAAGCCGCGCAAGTTCTTGTCTAGCCGGGGAAATACTAGCCTCCTGTTGACTACCTTGAGACTAGCATCGTCATGCGTCATAAACTCGGGCTTACCAAACAAGCGCACCAGGTACCTTGATCTTTTGTTTCTTTTTCTCTATGTATTTCGTGCCTGTATGTGATTGAGAGTGACCAACTCTATCTGTCACGGAGTAGTGGGTATAGAGTGGCAGGGCGTTGTACGGGCAACGCCTATTAATAAGATCTGATAGCCAGAACATAGACTTTAATTAGTTCATTTGAATAGACTTCAATTGATTGTTCCTGAGGTTGGCGTTGGTTTATACTGTTGGATATAGGTGAGGCTATATTATCACCGTTAGGCTTCGAACGTCTAACGGCGTCGTGTTTGAACGTTCGAGACACATCCGTATACCCCTTTGTGAAACTTCAGTCACTCTGGTATGATCTTGTCCAGTTCTTTTAGCCAAATGTCGAGGTCAGAAGACTCTCCCTCATTTCGAACTTCTGGTTCTGGCCCCCATCGTACCCCTAGTTCCTCCACTTTTAGCTTCTCATCTTCCGTCATCCGGATTGCCTCCATATCAGCTAACTCCTGTTGCATTCGTGGTGACCATTCTGCAGTCAGAAAAGATGTAAACTTGTCCCCTTGGACGTCAGGACTTTTAAAATTTGAATACCCAAGTTGAAGTTCCCCAAGGAGGAGCTCCAGGCGGTCTAGTTGTTCTCTATTTTCGTCCTCGATCTCCATGATTTCCTGTTCGGACAACGAGCCCTCGTATGGCACATTGCAACACGTATGCTGTAGGTCCAATGTTTGAAATGTAAAGTATCTCAATGCTAGCGCAACGACTCTATCCCATTTCGATAAGTCTACTGTTAAATTTCGTAAAAAACTGGAGATGCTTGTGGCAATATTAGGAACTGAACTGCTTGTAATCAGCTGTTCTGGGTTATAAGTATGATGTGCATATGCGTGATGAATACTTCTGTCCCATGCACGTCTCAAGAAGAGTTTCATGGTATGACATCCTGCCTGACCACATCGACAATGGCATTCATCGTGTTGATCTAAAGGTGCCACGAGCGAGACGAGTTGGCGATAAGACTCCACCTCGGACTGTCGAAAATCGCTCGAGTCATACCAATCCAAATTTTTGCGGAAATTGCTGCGATCGAATGGGATGCAATCCAGAACGAGGTGAGCCAAAACCCATCTGCTGTGTTTGTAGCCGCAAAGACTACTCGAGTCTCTTAACGGCCATGGGCGCAAAATATCTGCACCATGGCGGATAAGCCACAAGCAGTGCGATGACCGCGGGTAGTACCTAGGGAAACAGTCACGGCCAATATAGATCGATAATGGGGAATGACCGCGGCTATCGATCTCGTCGAAGTCGCGAAACCCTTTATCATATAGAAGCTCGACCAACCGATTACGCGAATCTCTTTCGAATAATCCATCGGTATCGTAATACATTGAAGCGAAAAGTGAGGAAGAATCTTCGGAGGTAGGCAACGTCGCCCAGACCGACGCTGGAACGGCAATACCGCGTTGGTATAATAGCTTCGCAACTCTGTGTGCATGAATGTCAAGGATATGAGGCTCATTTAGACGGTGGCGGTCAATTTCGACCCGAGGTAAAAACTGCCGACCAAGGTCTTTCAGCACTTCTCTTTGAGCAGCAAAGTGACTTATCATCCTTAGCCTGGCTGCGTGCGACATGTCTGCCCTTAGGAAATCGAACCTGTAACGCCATCCAGAATCTAAGAATATCTCAACACATTCGGTACATGGACAGCCAGAACAACTAACCCACGAGGAGCCCTTTGCGCAAATTGTCGAAGACAAGCTCAATGAGTAGTCTAAGGCGTAGTCGTTCTTTTTATCCGTCACATCGTGCTCTTGCGGATTGACAACCGCCATTAAGAGTCGTAGCATTCTTGGCTTGTCTGCTGCCAAGTGGAATGGAGTTTGGCCCAGGAGATTTCTTTCAAATATGGTGAAGGGAAATCTCGTGATGATTTCTTTGACTTCAGTTTCTTTTCCGAGGATCACTGCGGTGCTGAGTGGGCCACAGCCTACAACTAGTAGTTACACACGTAAGTTATTTCGCTTTTCACCCATCTGGTGGGAATTACCTACCATTGATTGCGTCAATTGAGTAGCGGAGTGAACGAGACACTTCGACCCAATCGCTTCGAAAGTAAAATTTACTAATCTTGTAGTTTTCCATGATCGACGGTTCTGGGGCTTCTTTACAAAGAATGTACATCAGTCTTCCAAAGTCCACGATCCCATTCGGGGCAGCTCTTAACAGCCTTGTTCCTGCAGACCTAGGTAGCTCACTATCAGTATTTAGTTCAACCCGGTCTAGCAATATGACTTTAGTCAAATTGCTCTGATCTAAAAGAAACTTACCCTCCTTGTTCGTCGCACAAGGCGATTTGCAACCCAGCATCCAGCAAAAGTTGTGTCATGGATGTGAAAAAATTTTCGCAAGCACCCCACGATTCACCAAGCCCGACTAAGAACTGTGTATAATGTATTGTTAGTTCGCATGGCATTGAGTGTTTAGGAAGAATAATCTGACGCCTTCCAATACATGACAATCATGTCCCCATGATAATACTAAAGTAGTTGACTGATAAGAAATGAAGGGGCTCACATCCACCCAAATATGCAAGGCAGACTCTCCTCTGCTATTGACTTCGTATGGGGAGCTTTTTCGAGACATGTACTGTCGTAAAACTCTATTTGTTACCATTTCTGTAAATTTCATAACTCCCAGCTCAGGTGTTTTGTTCCAAACAAACCACCTTAAAAGACCTAGAGACCGGAAAACCGGGGCTTCATTCTCGTTAACTACGGGTCGAAGCGTAATTGTTGGACTAATGCTAAGGCCCCCCGATCCGGTCCCTAGGGATATGGAAAGTTCGATTGCCTTGGGAAGAAGCCATTGAAGGCCGCTATAAGTCATTCGTATTGTGTCCGATTTAGAGACGATTTCGCTCCTAGAAAATCTGCATTCAGGCAGATGTTTCCAGTACGTACTTCTCAATATGTTGAAGGACAAACTTCCCAGTCTTGTGTGACTGCGAAAGCTCTCGTGCTGTTGTCGACATATGCAAGTTGACGTATATCTGTATTCATCATGAATATTACTTGCGAGATGTTCAGGGCTCTTTTTACCCTCCGCTATTGTGAACTCATAATTCACCTCGTCGTTCGATTGATAGAGGGCGAGGAGTTTCTCCAGTTGGGCAGGAGAAGAAACCAGGCGGTAGAGCGCACGCTGCTCTGCACTCTAAAAAGGCGTTTAATGAGCCTGAAATGTTCATCCTGGATGGGGAAAAAGGTTTACCTACAGCATGAAGAAGCCGTGGAGGATCATGTTCCTTTTTTTCAGCTAGGCCATTCAATATATGTACAGCTCTGCTGCCATTTGAAAATAGGTCTGGAATTAGATTCCTATTCCCTGCTTGAGTGGCTCCTAGTGTATTCACGATCGATTTGGATGAGGCTGTCTGACTAAGCACATCACTGGTTTCTTCTCGACACTCACTCTGGGCTTCTTGTAGTTTGCTGGTTAGTTTTGCTTCATGTCTAAGTAGGGTTTCCGATATGGAATCTAAGCTTTTCTGAATCACAGGAAGACTCGTCCTTAAGGAATTATCTACCTCAATCAAAGCTTGGTCTGTTCGAGGTATAAACGTATCGAGGCTGGCTTTGATAGACACGGACGTAGACTTGTTGGTAGCTGATATTATGGAAAGGGAAGCAAGTTGAGCAACTGCATCCGCACTAGACTTTTCAATAGAGGAGATAATTTTCCTATAGACGAGCATCCGATGAGCCATAAACCACGCTAGTGCTAAATGAAAACATCAGTCTTACAGGTCAAGTGCGCGTATGGCTACGTCAAGCGACGTATTGGCTCTATCAAGTCGTTGCTGTAATGTCTCAAGAGGTTTCTCGTGAAAAGGATATGCCAGCATCTTTGTTGCATGCTTTAATCTGGATTCAATACTTTGCGGTTGTGACGAGGAATCGGCAAGCTTAACCATGAAGTCTTTCAAAGTTTTGAGGTCAAGTTCACCTGCTTCCAGAGCAGCCCTCATAGTATTGCCAGCTGTCTGATGCTTCATGTCAAGGTCTTGAAGCGCGCTTTGCAGTATTTTTAGAGAGCCCTGAAAGACCTCAGTTTGTCGATTTATAGCGCTGATCTCTTCATCACGACCCCGAACAGCGCCAATGTAGGTGTTTATCCCTTTGAAGAGTTCCAGGCCAAGTGATACGATGCCCGCGACCGACGCGGCAATACCGAAAGCTTCTGCCATATATCAAGTTGGTTACAGCGAGAGGGCCTTGAGTAGATAGTGAGGTTTTCACGCAGTAAGCTAAGGAGCTTCAGGGAGAAAGGCCGAGATGGGTGGAATATACGCGTCGTCAACACACAGCCGCTTCCCACGCCCCCTCGTCCTGCAGTTCCGTACCAGTCACGTGATATACGCCACGATGCAACTAGGCAATAGGAGTCCGAGATTGCATGGGTATCTCAAAGAGCGCATAAGATGCACATTACTAGCAAATATCATCCGTCAACGACGAACTTGTCGCTTTAACACGTCGTTTTTCAGGGATATTTATACGTTCGGCCTTGTACTTGAAGGCTTGCGCTTGTAGTCACGATCTCAAGTTGCGTTTTAGCAACCCATGCATAAAGGCCCGATGAGACCACATAGGTACCTCAAAAGCCGCTATAATTATAGTGAAGTAAGCCACTAAATCCATTATAACTATTACATCCATCTACTATAATTCTAGAAGGGCTTAACAGCCTCTCATAACCGCTCTCATAACCATTAGATACAACCAACCCCTATACTTATACCAACTTAGCGCTATATCTGTAAGACTTGATAGCTTACTTTCCTAAGTTATTTATCTTTTACATCTTAATGTATGTGGCCTTACTGGCTCACCGTCCTCGCGGGTACGCACGGGGTACCTAGCTGGTTACTTGAAGGTCTCATTCCGCCTTGAGGCGACGGCGACAGTCTAGTCGAACAAATTTCTTCATCAGAATTCACGGAAAGATGAATTGTATGAAATATTATTGACTTTACAGCCATCAAAAAGGAACATGTACTTTTTTTACCTCTTATGCGAACTTACATAATGGAGAGCCAACTTATGACTTACTTTAGTCTACCCAAGACTAATGCTAAGAACTACAAGATAAAAAGTTATCGTATGTCTAGGTATACAATGACAAATATCCTTCTATGTGGGAGACAACGCTCTCTTCTTCCTCAAGCCGCAGTCCTCTGCTTTTTACGACGCCTCGCACCAACCACGACAAGACCCTCATCATCATCAGCATCATCATCATCATTATCATCGTCATCGTCATCTTCCAATCTATCCTCTTCCTCACCCTGGGAGTACTCTTGCAGCGCTAATTCAACAAGCTGTTTCAGATCTTTGTCGTTCAAGTCTTGCCTGGCCCCTATTTGGCCCAGACGATTGAGTGTCCAGTATATCCAGCGGAGACTACGTGGGCATAAGTCAGCATGATTTTGTTCTTTGATTTGAGTTTCCAGGAGTCATTAAATGGGTGTGCACATAACGCTAATAACCAACACTTACTTTTCCCCAGACCCGTGGATCTGAAACATGACATCCTGGCGAATATTAGCGTAACTCGCCAGCGCAGGGTCGTTCGCAAAGCGGTCTCTAAGCCACTCCATCGCCGCCTTGCCAGTAGAATGCCAATTGAGATCAATCTCAACCCAACTCGTTTTAGAAACCGCCGCAGTCCCCGACAAACCTAGCGCTCTCGAGCGCCTTTTAGCTTTCCTTCCCCTTGGTGCTTTGTCGGGTTGCGTGGGCGGTGCTAGTCCGACTGCGAGGGGGTTATCAGCTGTTATAAGGATGTGGAAATGCTCTAACTGCAGGCTAGCAATCGTCTTGATGAATTTCGAGTACTCGCTCTGCATGCTCGCCGAAAGCGTCTCTAATTCATCGATAACGAGATATGTCTCCCCTGGCATCACTGGGTCACCATCTTTAGGAGAAGGGGGACTATCGAGGTCCTGAATCGCCTGGATAAAGACGTTCTGTAACTCCTCGTTCGTGGGTAGTCTCCCAGGATGGTATCTTGTGCAATCCGTGTATAAAACGCGTAGGGATTCGAAGACAGTTGCTGGTGGGCAGAGTTGCGAGATAATTGTTCGAAGGAATAGATTGAAATCGTGGAGGTGCACTTCGGCCTGGTCGACATAAGGTCTGTATGTTGCGCAGAAGAAATAGGCGAGGGAGTCCCGTGTACGTCTTAAAGCGGGCAATCGGCATGACTTCAATGTGTGATGAATCACGGAGGCGCAGAACATTGTTTTACCGAAACCTTCTGCGGATTTGTCTTATTAGCGCCGGCCACAGGTATCGCGCAAGACATAAAACTTACCAGGTCCCTTCACTCTTACCCGAGAAGGTGTGTTCATAGACCAAACATCTTGGCTATTCGTTACTTGTCGGTCGAACCTGTTAGGGCCGTGAAGATTCATCATGTCGTTAAGGAACTCAGATTGATCGGCGGGTTTCAACCAATCGTGGATCCTCCTTCTTTCACGATCCCAGGGTATTTCGTATACTAGCGAAATTAGTTGACGCTACAAAAGTTAGGGAAACGTGACTTACAGCTACCCTCCCGGCGTTCGCTCGGGTCTAGCATATTCTTGAGATATCGTGGGATGTCGTCAAATCCCTCGCACCTCAAATGGATCAGGGGTAACTGTGTTACTGGATTTTGTTCTTGCCTTTGAAGCAAGATGTAGTGACTCGAACTGGTTCCAATATTCTTCTCTCCAATCCAGTTAATCAGCGATCCAAAATTCGGGTCAGCCAGGCCACCTCCACATCCCACAAACAAAACAGTCTTCGTCGCTAAGATATGCTGCAGTGTCTCTTGAACAACCTGGTCATTCTTAACGCGCCAGTATTGTTCCGCGGATAACACAATATGTTTCGCGTTCCTCCAGTACCCGTGGGGATGGAAGACAGCTGGCCGAGAACCTCGGCGGAACGATATCAAGCCATTGGGATCTGAAGCATCGATGGGTTCCAGGTTACAGTGCTTTTCGAGTAGGTCATCGTAGTTTGTGGTGAATAGCAAAGCGCCTTGTTGTTGAAGTAGCTTTATCGCGTCCAGAATCTCGAGCTGATCAACGTAGTCCCTGTATAGATTTTGGAATTGAGCTCTCACTGGCAAGAGTTAGCTTTTAACCTTTGATTGAGGGGGGGATGACGGCCTAGTTAAATGAGAGTTTAACTAAATAGGTTTGAGCTACTCACTCCACGTTGTCTCGAGATCAATGCGGCTAGCCAACAGTTTCTGGATTCTATTCGTAACATCCTCACGGTCCGCTTCGGTAAGATCTTTCTTCAGCAATATTTTCCTAGCACTATTAAGGTCGGCTTTCTTGATTGAGTTTTTAGTTAGCCCCGACGCCTGGTCTTCAAAGTAGTCTAGAGCATTGGCCACTATTCGCTCAGTTAGTTGAAGCCCCGACTACTCACAATAGCTGGGGACGATTGTCAGTAGTTCATGTTACTTACTAAGCCCCCACCATGAAAGTCGCGAAGTCTGTGTAGACGCCGAATAAAGCGTGACACCAGAGCCTACACAGATCGCCAAGCGACCGTATTTGAGCTGCTGACGGAGTATCTGAATAGACTCCTCTTGTATCCTCAGAGATTCTGCCTGTTTTCTTTCTTCCTCTCGTTTCTTAATCTGTCGTTTCTGCCGTCTCGTGTTGATATTATTCGCCCTAACGACTGGAGAGCTACTTGATGAACTCGAATCATCGCTGTCTGGGGCCATTGCCATAAATGCTGTAGTCGCGGCAACGGTGGGGTCTGGGGTCGGAGGATTGGATAACTTTGGACTTGAGGTCTTGACTACGGGCTCGGGATTTACAGACTCGGTTTGCGGATCAACAGCTTGAGAACCGGCATCTGGTGATGCAACTAGATCGGGGTCAACAGGCTTCGGCTCAGAATCTTCCGACACGACACCTTGAGGATCGGATCCTAGGTGACCAGAACCTCGGCTCTCCATAACTTCGACGTCCGGGATTGAAGATTGAGAGTCTGTACTTTCGCCTTCAGGTTCCTGCCACTCAACATCCGGGATCTCCGGATCCTGGAAACCAGGCTGTGCGGGCTCTGCAATTTGAATCTCGGCTGAATCTTGCGGCCATAGATCCTCAAACTCAGAGCCCGGAGAATGCGGCGGACTAGGACCGTAAAGAGAATCGCCGCCACCGCCGCCCATATCACTACCTGCCGCAGAGGGCCCAACCATTATAAACGAAGTTATCTCGCTTTCAACTAACTCGTCTCTCTATACTCTTAAATGAAGCGACACTGTGGGCGAGACCGTACTAGTGTATGTCAACTCCCGTTACCAAGGCTAGACCATATCGTAACTACGTAGGAAGAACACAAAAAGAGTCGCTGCCTAACTCTTCCGAGATTCTGGAAAACAAAGAGACATACATCACATAGTCTCAGATTCTCCTAGTTAACTATACCCAAAGTTATACCTGAGAACAAAGGTATCA
This sequence comes from Xylaria bambusicola, assembly GCF_022495145.1. Classification (NCBI taxonomy): domain Eukaryota; kingdom Fungi; phylum Ascomycota; class Sordariomycetes; order Xylariales; family Xylariaceae; genus Xylaria; species Xylaria bambusicola. The sequence continues at coordinate 205,051 of NW_025953619.1, read as the reverse complement.
ACCTATACTTAGCTCAATCCACGTGCCGCATGCGGCGGGCATTCCAGGAGAAAAGTCCCCGAAGGCCGCCAGAAGCATATACAAATAGACGTATTGAGAGGCGTCTTCGTGCATAACATTTAAAATGTAGATAATCATTACATCTAAAGGGGGCATCACTCGGCCTATTGTCCGGAGATATTTTACCGTTGGGCTTTTGAATATATGCTAGTACTATGGCTGAGGGCCTTCTCTATCAAAGGGTGCAGAGGTATATACAATATTCGCAGAGGGAGACTTGTATTTAGAATGAATAGAGGACTCAGGGACCACAGGCCTTGGAGAATCAGATGGGACATATAGCCAAACGGCTGACCATATCCCTTTCCACACATTCTCATTGACTCAACATCAAATAGTTGGTAGTGTAATCAACGGTAACAACAAACGCTCAAGATCTAGATATTGCATACAAATGTTGAAGTGTTGGTATGGAAGCCTCCAGGACTGGAGGTTCTAGCATCCGAAACTGGAATCCCCCATACCACGTTTGCCCCACAGGGCGGAGACCTTCGCATGAGCTTCACCCGATGAAGTTTGGATGAGATAAATGATTGCGGCCATTTTTATAGCATTCACCACATAATTAAGGTGACCCTGAGTCGCGAAAGCTCAAGCTCTGCCGATGGCTACTGGCTGAGCCAATCTGGCCGAGCAAGCACTAGGTTCGAGAACAAGGCGTATCGGGTGCGGTTTCATCAGGTTGCTCTTTTGGATGTTAAATAGAACATCTACCAAGTAAAGCTTTCTATCTAGGGATACCGCAACGAATGGTCCTACAGCAATTGATATGCAATCTATTAGGGTATATAGTTACAGGGTGCACAGGGGTTCGCTATAGTAGACCTTGTGGCTATATATTCCTAGGGGCCTTGCCCGCCCTGGGAGAGTTGAAAGCAAACTACGTATCATATTTTTAGCAGCATTTGCAGCATTAACAATCCCATATTTGCCGCATAATAACGCCGCATACAGAAGATAGCTGACGGTGCAGCCTTTAAACCCACCACACCAGTGCGAGTGCAGGTGGTGTCTGCCTAACTAACTGATACCAGGTACCGAATAGACTCTGCTTAACAACAATATATACAACTAATGGACTAGCTCGCCTAATCTGACATAAGCTATGCGATGGGTAGATACTGGACGCGAGTATGGAACGCGGGGCAATAAAATAGCAGGCTTAACGCCTAGTTACAGAGCACGCCCTCTTTACACGCTCCTGAGGCTCGGGCTAAATATACTAGGGTGTGAGCAGGGTCTGCTAAACCCCTGAGAGCCCGCCACACTAGTTACTAGGACACACCTTAGAGACAGAGCACTTAGAACTATACAACCAATTAACTGGCTCGATTATTTCTGAACCCCCCTCCCCTCCTCCCCTCTAAAAAAGAAAAATCATATATAGAACATAGCATTCCTGATATTGGGATGTATTTTCACTGTACTAGCATCTAGAGCTCGAGATGCACTCGTCCCTGCCGAGGTCGCATCGGGACTTGCTGACAGAGGAGGATCAAATGTGTCTCTCAAGTAACATTGAGCTCTTGTACAAACAAGATCGGCGTAGTATACTGGAGGGCAAACACTTACGGCCTTGGTTGCCCTTCCGAAAAGGTAGCACATGTTATGTGTCAAGTCCTCGAGGACATCCGCAGCAGTTGAGAACTGCGCGGGTAACTCGGTACTGCGGAGAATTTGGTCATAGACATGGTAGGATCGCTCGATGTTTTGTAGGAAAAGGTGGTAGCAGACCATTGGTAGGCCAGCACCCATATATTTTTTGGTTCGAAATAGAATAATGTGGGCGCAACCGTCGACCCAATCATGCCATTCTGGCTCGCTGAGGCCATACTGGACCAGTTTGAGAAGAGACCGAAATTCATTGAACCCCAGGTCGATCCGGTATCGTGTGTCGTCCCATAAATTAGAGGCTGACCATTGTACGGAACGTGAGTAAAGCCCTTGAGAGAAACCCAGCCAGATTTAGGGGTAGCTAGTGCCGCTGTCGATGTCCATTTGTATGTCGAGGGAAGTGGACAATCCTGGGCCACGACAGAGGTAACCAATAACAGGAGGAACGTGCCGAGGAGAAACATCGAGTCTGTTTCTGTTTCGCCAGGCCTACGCTTGACGTATATTTCCGGGATGTAAACGGCGAGTGCTCAAGACAGAAGAAACGAGGGGAAATATCGAAGTTGTCACTTTGGACTCTTATATCTTAAGCTTGTAGTATCCTCTGGGTAATGCAGAAAGATTGACCCGCTGACATCCCTCGGAGGTTAGCTTCCGTTACGTATATTATGTGAAATATAGCAACTGGTGCTTTGTATCCATCACCGGTTGAAGTGGTATTATGGCAATGCAACAGCTTCGGGTCACGATAACCTACGAACCCGGACTCGGGGTTACCTTAATATGCGCCTACCTTATATACGCGGCTTTCCGGACCATTTTGAACATCTTCAACGACTTAGGCAAACATAAGGGTTTCAGAAGCTCGGACAGTGAATGTCACACGCGCTTGACGCTACAAGGGACTTTTGGGTGCCACGGTTTCGGCCGTATGGTAATATTGGCGAACAACAATCAATCAATTAATCAAACATAGGCACGAAGGTGAAGCGAGGTGTAACATGAATCTATTCAGACGTCACAAAGTGACACATATGGGCGGACCTCCGAGGGTTTGAATCCCGAAGGTCGTGTATAAAAGAGTCATAAAGACCCTGAAGGAGCCGCGCCAGTATTGGCTGGCAAGGACTCCTTTACCGCCATAGAAGATTTTTATAATATGAAAATATTTCCAAAAACTTAATACAAGCCCTTACTATAGTAAAGCAATTTAATTAGTAAATGAGTAGTCTTACGATAATTCAAATATAAGTTTTACCTTGAACTGGAAAAGAATTTCTACATAACTTTCAAAAGCTACATAAAAAATAAGTGTCGTTAACTTAGATTGAAACACAATATTGGTGCGCTAAAAGCGAGCAGAAGCATGGTATCGGCAAACTGATCTTCATAACTCGAAGCGATAAAACTTGATTGGAGCGGCTGCAGTTCTATTTAACCGTCAAGTTTGCCGCTCGGGCTTGGGTAACCCATTCTTTCTATCTACTGATCAAAGAGACAAAGCAGCGTAGGTCAAACATGTCAAGTACTATCGTGCAATTCGTCGATTGATGGAAAATCGCCATTGGGCACGTGCTTCACGAAAAATACGACTCCGTAATTTCCATGCTCCGCTCAACAGCCGTTCCAATGGATGAGGACCAGGTTGTCGGGACCGACGACTTACGTCACATTGCCTTCAACCTCAACCCCAATTTACCCCTCACTGAGGATTCCTTCTCCCATCTACAACAACAATACTGTTACCATTGCCCAAAACAATTGCTTCACCCGATATACAAGCAAGCTGGGAGCAAACGCAACCTGCGAGGGGGACGAGATATAGGATGTAATACCCTTTGCGATTATACAAGGAAAGACTATTAGGGGAATGGATTTTTCTACTGTTAAGGAACAGCAGAAAAAAAAATGGACACATGCAAAAAGGTCAACAACATACAACACCAGGGATTCGCTGGTCGTCACCGACCCAACTACTAATCTGGCGGTATCTGGCTTAGCTATGGGGGAGCGGACGGGACCCCGCGTTCTCCAGGTCCTATGGTCGTATGTGAAAGAGTCAAGACTTATTGTCATATATATTAATCATCCGGGCTGGCAGGTCTTGGGGTGATCAGATCTGCCCAACCGTGCTGTTGTTTTCAAAGACTGACTGCCGGTTTAAGATGATGTAAGACGAACAAGCCACTTAGGTTAGTCTGTTCGGTAGCCTGCTTCTCAGCAGGTTAGATCAACTCAGGTGGGAGTTGAATATAAAATCACAACACACTGCGTGTATATGTTGCAATCACCATGTCACTCAGAAATAAGTTGTTGAAGACGTGAGAACTGCCGACGTGCCGTGACGACTTAAGGATCGCTCTTTCTCCTTACGTCAACTATTTGCCAATCCAAGCTAGTATTATACGGATGAGCTAAGAGCTGTTTGAAATGACAATTAGCTCGAAACAATGCCCCATGCTGTGTTACCTAATACTAGAAGGTGCACCATTGTCGGTTACAGAGTTTGTCTATCCGAACGGGCCTTCGCGGGCGGCTAAAGGGCCGTTACAACTGCCCGGCAGATCGCCGTTGAATATATGTTTAACTCCATACAAAGTTGATAACCCCCAGAGTCCGCCGATTTTCGTCAAATAAATGAGACCTAGCCATCCCTAGTGGAAATCTAGTTAAGACGGTATCCATATAAGGCGTATACGAAACAGCTACAGTAATAGAGCCTAAGATTGAACCGTTACTTCATAATTACTAAATAGCCACTTGACACTAAGTTATCATAAAACTGGTGGTGTTTAATGCATGCAACGGTATCGCGCATTAACTACTGTCTCTTAATACTCATGGTTACCGTTCGTGTTCTTGATGCACATGCATATTGTAGTTTTCATATAAAGTCCATGTCATATAATGCAAGCCCTATGTATACAGATTGTACCCATATCCTAGAAACCAGATGTAGGACTAGCTCAAGATAGTTCTCAACGTAGGTGCTAACTGAGTGTAATATTGTGTAATATACACTATTCCTCAGTCTTGGTACCGTTGACTATGGTGATTAGTTAAACAACATTTGAGGATCACCATGAGAATACCTAAGGCCAACACGAGCTGTAAACGGTTTTCTTTTGAAATCGTCATTTCGCAAAGGTACGATTGTTTCTGCCTGATCGAAGTTTCTTGGTACAATTTGATTTGTACTGTCGCGCTAAGTTGTGATCGTCGTTGCTTCTCCCGGCGGTTGGACTTAGCGCACTGCCCCTAGGATTATAATGCTAGTCAGGCAACAGGATTACTTACTAAGTGACAATTGACTACCGGCAGACACGAGCTATCTAATATGAAGCCCCTCATGAAGTAATTAAGATACAATTGGTTATATAAACTCGGAAGAAAAGATAGATAATGTCAATCTAAAAATGAGTTATAGGCACACACATCAAACAAATCATCGCCTATTAGAGTCAACATTCGCAACAAGTCAACATGCAGTTTCGATTTTCCACAGCCCTTCTTGGACTGGTCTCTGCGACCGCAGTGTCTGGTCAGTTCCAGGAGTTACAGCAAGAAGGACCTTTTGCCTTAAAAGTGAAGGGTCAGGCCTCGAACAGCTCAATTAACGGCTACCTCAAGTGGTACAACCTGGGTGGATTGACAAACCCAACCTTCATCAGTTACGAACCAAACGCATATCCTACCGTCAGTGATTCATCATACCAGTGGTACTTCAACTACACCGGCTTCGTGCAGTACAGAGAGCATGAAGTGGGTTTCCTAGTCGTAAACCCGACGGCCAACACGACCACCCCATCTCCCTACCGCGGCCAGGTTATGGACATGACATACCAGTCGAACAGCAATGTCGGCGTCCCACTGCTGGGTCTCGGCACCAATTCCTACTTCGACGTTGGCTTCGACGACGACAACAAGGCTTTCAACACCAAGGAGTTCGACGATGGCGCGTATGTTCCGGGCGTGCAGCCTGAGTACGATGATGATCTCGGGTACTACCACTGGGCCGTCTGCTGGCAGTTCTCCGGCATGTACCAGCAGACTCTGTCGTGGATCACTTATGGCACACCTCATAATCCAACCTGTGAGCTCGTTGATCTTGTCCGAGTGACACTATAAGCAGAGCCGATAAGGTTTGTGCATGGAAGATAAGAGCTTGGAGAATTTGTATCATTATTATGTTCACGGGAAACAAAAACATGGACGTCGGATAACTCGATTGGAGAGTTTCCGGTTGTGCTGATGGATCGATCGGTCAGCCTATGATGAAAGAGCAACATTTCTTGAATCAGACGAAGATGAAGGAAGGAATAGCTCAGATTCTCAAATCATGCTTGTAAAATAAGTTACGTATGTTGTATTAATAGTATTAGCAATAGAACAACCATCTCGTGTTGGGTGTGAACTTGAATAACTATTGCCCAGCTCCCGTAGACCCGCGTGGGGTACAGCATATGTTCATGCTAACCATATAAGGCACCTACTAAATTAGGCCAGGTTATCTATATCCTCCCTGCTCTCTCATCCCAGTCCGCATTATCAGCGAACTCGCTGCTTGTCTTCGAAAAGTCGAGAGGCGTCGAACTCAGCACAGTTGAAAGCTTGGAACCGGTAGTGACCATGTGGGTTCTGCACTCAAAGGGACTCCCACTTTGTGGGAATGACCTTGATCTGCTTGATCACCTCAGAGGTCGAGGGGTAGCCATGCAGAGGGAGAACAAATGTATAAGGCAGCCTCTAATTACCCTGATGCTACGGCGGCACTCGCGCTCCAAAATGTCACTCCAGCAGAATACGCATTTGAAAAGGGGCCAGACGGGGAATACGACATCTGCAGGTTCCATTCCTGAACGGAATGAGATGCAGGATGCGACGCTGGTCATACGGACAGCTACCCTAACACGGAGAGAACAATAAGTATATTGTTCAAGGAAGATCTCGATAGCTTGCGGGACTGGTTGTTGCCAGCCTTGGTCTATCAGGTGTCAGGGGGGTAAGCACGTCCAACTAAGAGGCCTAGTGCAGCCAACTGTGAAGATAGTAGAATTATATACGGGTCGCTCAGGAAGGAAACAACTTTGTCCAGACGCGATAGTAGTAGCTTTGCAAGGGGGCGTTTTACTCGCTGATAATCAGGGTATGCTTCGCGAGGCCTAATACTTCAAGGCAACCTATCTAGCTTTTGTTGGCTGCCGAGTACGGGGTGGGGTCGGGGGGCGACTGACGACGGCTCCCGGTTGGGACGTTGCGGGAAGAAGTTGGTGAGTAATCATGTGGGTTGGTGTTGTTCTTTAGGTGTCGCTAGGAATGGTGACTATGGATTTTGCGAGTTTCTCATGCGCCTATCTTAATGCTAGCCTGGCGAAGGATACAAGCAAGACGTATACTATTTATATACTATGACGATTCAGACGGGGTGCCAACTAGCTATAGAGTCGAGAGTCGGCCTATTGCTGGCGTCGAGGGCGCCACCACCAACCTCACTACCATCAGGAAAGATAAACCCCAACACAATACCACTCACCAGCCCAAAACGAGGTACCGCAGTTCTCCCCATTGGCCCCAAGTACCGTATTCCACATATACAACTGCTTCGCCGTGATCCCCTCCGCGGCCGCGAAGTCCACGCATCCCAGCCCTGGGATCGACTCGGCGTACTGGTTGCACGAGCTGATGATGCCGTCCTGCGTCGGACCCCCAGGCGCCACGCCGACGCAGTACCACTCCCCAGCCCAGAAAGACGTGCCGCAGTTCTCGCCCTTGGAGCCCAGCACTGTGTTCCACTTGTACAATAGGGACGGCGTGATGTGCTCGGCGGCGGCGAAGTCTTCGCAGCCTAGACCGGGGATCGACTCGACAAATTTGTTGCAGGTTGAGATTATGCCCGTCTGGGTAGGCCCGGCGGGCGATACGCTTGTCTTGGTTGTGGTGGATGTTGTGGTCGTCGTGGATTTGGTGGTTGTTTTCAAGGTTGTAGTTGTAATCTTCGAGGTTGTCGTCGTGCTTGACGAGGACGACACGCCGACGCAATAGTACTCGCCCGCCCAGAAACTGGTACTGCAGTTCTCCCCGTTAGGCCCGAGGACAGAGTTCCACGCATATAGTTGTGCGGGCGTGATGCCCTCCGCGACCGCGAAGTCCTCGCAGCCTTTGTCGGGTATGGATTCGGCGAATTTATTGCACGTCGCGATGATGCCCGTCTGCGTCGGCCCCGGCGCTGTGATTTTTGTGGTAGTGGGAGTTGGTTTCGAAGTGGTGGTGGTCGAGCTTGGATCGCGGTAAATGTCGATGCAGTAGTAAGTATCGGCCCAGAGCTGCGTGAGGCAGTTCTCGCCGTGGGGGCCGAGCACCGTGTTCCACGCGTAGAAGTTCTCCACGGGCACGCGCCAGAGATCAGTGAGCGAGAAGCAGCCGTCGTCGTCGCTGGCGAGCACGTATTCAGTGCACTGTGGTGTGATGCCCGCCTGTGTGGGCGTGGGTGCCGGGCCGCCGAGGGGCACGACGGTCGCGTTGCGCCCGCCACCGCGCACGCTGCCGCTACCCGTGCTGGACCCCGTGCCACCGCCCCGCACCGGGTTCGAGATACTCGTGTTAGCGTTTGGTGGCGGGATATAGGAGCCCCCCGGTAGGCTGCCGCAGACGTACTGCGGGAAGAGCGAGTCGCAGAGACCGATGATGTTGGGGTTCCAGTTGATTAGCTGTGTTGTCGTCACATTTTGGCCGGCTTGTTTGGCGATGTCAGCACTGCGAGAGGGTCATTAGTATTGGGAGTGTTCTGAAATATTGACGCAGAAAGGCAACGCACCAGGTAGAGTTCTCAGCCGCCTGGATGACCTTACAAGGTGCAGGTACACAGACACTCTCAAAGTCCGACCCCGGAGAACAGAAGTAGTCGTTGAAAGCGAGGTGAAGGTCTCCAGTTGTAACACCATACTTCAATGACAGTGCTTCGCAGTAAACGGAGCTTCCGGCATCAGGATCCGACACGGAGAGGCTCTCCAAATCACTGATGGTAAGAGTCTGATTACAAACCACAGTACCGCTGGGTACGGTACTGTTGATCTCAAGAGAGCCATCGCTGACACCCGCGACGTTGTCATATTGCGGTAGCACGCGCACCTGCAGCTCCGGCATGCTACTGCCTGCATCGCAGACGTCGACGATGTCGAGGTATTGCTCGAGATGGTAGTCTGAGGCGTCGAGATCGGGAAGATAGGGGGAGGCCATGCGTAAGTAAAACATCTTCAGAAAGCAGTCGCTGCAGAGTAGAGAGTTGGGGTAGAGATTGGCGATGCGCTGGTTCTCATCTGGAACATCTGTTGGATCTAGACATTGCGAAGAGGTGCTGGAGTCTGAACAGTCGGGGCGGATGATGTCCTGTCCGACCCATGCATATGACTCCAAGAGACAGAAGCTAGAGGAACTCTGCCGCGAGCTCAGGTCTCGTCCGGCTGGTACATGACCGTTTGAGTGAAAGCCGTCTGAGCGAAAGACAGGGTTGAAACTTTGGTACTGCCGACTCTGGAGAGTGGATGAGTTCGTGGCGTTGGGCGCCGTCGGATCAAACGGCACAGTCGAATTGACGACGGATATCACAGTGGAGGTAATCTCGACTCCGACAACTCCAGGAAGAGACGTCAGATCGGTGCCAGGCGTGAGACAGGCCAGGTTCAATCCATCGAGCATGCGGCCCGGAATGGTCATCGGAGGGACCTGACGGCCGTTGACGATGATAGAGTCGCCGGCACAGCTAGTCAGAACATCGGACCACCATGTCTTGGTCGACGACAGGCAACCCGACGTGCACAGATCGGTGAGGTTGTTCTGGTACCAAAGGTAGTCGTCGACGCTGGCGGCCATACGTAACAGGTCGCCATCGCAGGAGACGGTCTCGTTGAGGGCGTCCAGACATCCCAGACTGATGTTGAAAGCAGTCGCGAGGCTCACTGCATCAACTGTTGGGTATAGACTCGACGTGACTGCTGTTGCTACCTAAAGATCAATTGGGGTATCAGAAGCTGTTAATTGATTTGGATGAGAGATGTCTTACACTTGCGAAGGCGACTGCGCCTAAGGCTGTCCTTGTCACTATTGAAGGAGCCATGACTGTAGGGGGGCTGTTTAGAGTTAGGGGTAAAAGATTGACTAAGGAAGAGACGAGAAGACCTCCCTCTAGGAAACGGCGGAGGAGGCCAGCCCAGTCTCTGGGAGAAGTGTTATAATTGATATCGTTTGACTCTTTGATTGATCGAGAGGCTTGATCACTAGGGGCCAACCTATAAGCACAAGTTTCTGTTGATCACCTTCAACCACTGTCTAGACGCCGGTTGCAACGCCTGTCTGTATGCTCAACACTGGTCTGGATCCTCCCCGGAGTCAGATGTCTAGAAGTCTAGAACCATTCATCTCCGACATCATCCGTTCGAATATCATCTGACTCTGAGTATTATCGGCAATGCTATCATTCTTACTTCGTCTGCCTTGCTTTGTAGCCCCTATTCACCACAAGAGGACTTGCGTGCCGCCGTTTATCTCGCGTCAGCCTGCTCGCTCACGGTGAGATGGTGTTGATAAAATCAATAGTATGACCAAAGGAGGGGACATTAGAGTATATTCATACCATCCATGCTAACAATCCATGCCAGCCAAGCCCTACAGGACTTGTCGTGTCGGCCCATTGGGGTATGCCCACACCCTTGCCCTCCGCATCTCGTGGGAAAAGCAACATTACCCGGCACAAGAAGCCAAGGGGGAAAAAGCTTATGTTCGCCATGGCGCAGCCTTTCTGTACGGTTGCAGCAAGAGCGGAGATTGTCAGCCCTCCTCCCTGCTGAGTATATCACAGTCTATCGGAAGATACGACCAAACATGCGGAAAATGACGTGTGGTAATGCGGCACAGCTGCAGGTGCAAGGCCATGGCTGACATAATTTAGTCGTGAGTGTGTCTGTAGGAGGAATAGAACCACGTTGGGGAGAGCAGAATGAGGGGGAACAAGAACAGCCAAGTTTCTTGGGACTACGGCCCGCTCCTTGGAAAGGTTTTCTGAAAGGCTTAGATTCATGGGATCTACCTTGGCCGCGATCTCTTGGTATCTTGGCTACTTTAGGTACAGAGCTGTGCTCTATTAACGCCTTTTCTATAATAGCAGTATAAATTTTGAAGAGAAGGAGAAAGTAAACATGCTTCTCAATGTGTAAGTGGTATAGGATAAAGAGCCGAGGGGTGCGACACTCAAAGAGGGCATACCAGGGTCTCTCGTGGAGTTCCCAACTTCTTTTTTGGTCACTCAATGCTCATCCGGAGGTGTAGAAGCGCACTTCGCGTCGAATCATAATTCACAGTGCTCTTCAGCCTTCCCGCCTTCACAGAAATCCGGGTGCTTCCGGTCAAGCGTAGAATCATGATGAATCCTTAAAACTTACCCATGTGTGCGGGGTTCAATAAACTCGAAGATGAAAATGGAACCTCAATCTCACCCGAAGTCGGCGTGCCTTCCCCTGACAACGTGCATCATGCATGTGAAAGCCCATACCACATGACCATCTTCATGATTGATGAGATGAGGCTGACAGCTTGTGCTTACCAACATCACTGCTTGACGATGCTCTTGATCCTGGTGTGGGTGGGAAGTCATCAGGTTTCGAGGCCTAGACTCTAAGCGCGAAAGAGTTAATGCTCGGTTACGAAGCGGCATGTCAAGAGACCTTATTTCCCAAGTGATGAACGATGCCGTTTGCTGCCGAACTGACATCCGATTATTTACCACCATGTCGTCCTAGATGGTATGGTGGCTCGGGACATAGGCAGATAATACATACATACATCACCACCTTGCCGCCATCTCCTCCGTGCTAAGGGCGTCGAGAAGATCGCCCACCCTTTCGTCACTCCTTCTAGACATTCGTTACTATGCGCTCCAGTCCCTGGACTTCGCTCTTCGTGAGTGTCGTCTCCCTTTCCCTCACGACTTCAACCAAGACAGTGAGGAACAATCCTGTCGCTTTGAGCCCCTTCGCCCAATCTCATAATGGCTTTCCTACATATTACCCACCAAAATTTGGTACCTCTGGAAACTTATCTCTTTCTTCTCGCGACGTACTTCCTGTCGGAGAATGCAATGCGGCTACACCCTGCGTCAATGGGGCTTGCTGTGGAACAGACAACCTCTGCGGGTACTCACCCAAGTCTTGCGGGACTGGATGTCAGCACAACTGTAAGTCGTACACACCTACACCTAGAAAAGCAACCCCTTTCATCAAGTTGAGCGTTACTAACAAGTTGCAGGTGACGCAAAAGCAGGCTGCGGCCCCTACGCGGTCGAGGGGGCACAATCATGCCCTCTGAACGTCTGCTGCAGCGAATTTGGCTTCTGCGGCTCGACGACTGAGTTCTGCGAATGGACCAACAAGGACGACGACAACTACTCCAAGTGCGACACCAAGTACGGCGGCTGCGGCGACGTCAAGCGCCCTTCGTGCGGAGGGTCGAGCGTCGGCAAGCGCAACATCGGGTACTACGAGTCGTGGTCCAACACACGGTCATGCCAGAATGTGAAGCCCGAGGACCTCAATATTGACGGTTTCACGTCGATGAACTTTGCGTTTGCCTTCTTCGACCCTTCGAGTTTCCAAATCTCGCCCATGGACGCCAATGCCGCGTCGCTGTACGAGAGATTCACGGCGCTGAAGCAGACCAAAGCCGGTCTGGAAGTCTGGATCTCGGTGGGCGGATGGAGTTTCACTGACCCTGGTCCGACGCAAAATGCGTTCAGCAACATGGTCAGCAGCTCGGGGAATCGGGCCAAGTTCATCAATGGGCTGATCAAGTTCATGGACACGTATGGATTCGACGGCGTCGACCTCGACTGGGAGTACCCCGGTGCCGATGACAGAGGGGGCAACAGCGACGATGTGAAGAACTACGTTGCCTTTGCCAAAGAAGCGCGTGCTGCGTTTGGAAGCAAGTACGGCATGACGATGACGCTGCCGACGTCGTACTGGTATCTGCAGCACTTCGATCTCAAAGGGGTGCAGGACTCCGTCGACTGGTTCAATGTCATGGCGTACGATCTTCACGGCACCTGGGATGCCGATTCCATGTTCCTAGGCCCCTATATCGCTCCTCACACCAACATCACTGAGATCGATGCTGCATTGGATCTCATGTGGCGAGCCGGCATCGACTCGACCAAAGTCGTTCTGGGACAGGGCTGGTATGGCCGATCCTTCACGCTGACCGATCCGAGCTGTAATACACCGAATGGTCGGTGTCAATTCTCGGGCGGCGCTGACGCCGGACCGTGTTCCAAAGCCTCGGGAATCCTCGATTACCAGGAGATTTCCGATATAATCCTCACCAACTCGCTGACGCCGACATGGGACAAGACGGCCGGTGTCAAATGGATCACCTGGGGTGGTAACCAATGGGTCTCGTATGACGATGGCGACACCTTCAAGCAAAAGGTTGAATTCGCTAAAAAGCGCTGCCTCGGCGGGATGATGGTATGGGCCGTTGACCAGGTAGACCAGAGCGCAGAAAACGGTTTCGGCGGCGCTTCTAATGCCGCGGGCTTGGGCATCACCGCCTCGCAGCAGGCCGACGCCAACCAAGCAAGCCTAGATAATGTAGCTAGCGCGACATGTTACACGGCGGGTTGCGGCGAGAGCTGCAAAGATGGATCGACGGCCGTCACGCAGTTTAACGGGCAGCCTGGCTCGTTGAGTACCTCGGACAGATGCAGCAAGAAGTCATACAGGACGCTGTGCTGCGACTCCAAGACGGAGGTTGGGACGTGCCAGTGGCGGGGGTATCGTGGTGCTGGTCTTAGCTGTGTGGGCGGGTGTGCTGAGGGCGAGACTGAGTTGACGAAGAACACGAACTCGCATGATGATAAGAAAGGTGATAAAAACTGCAATGGTGGCACGCAGAGCTATTGCTGTGCTGATTTCAAACCTACCAGTAAGCTGAGCCCCTTTCCCCATTCCGTCTGATGGGAATATGACACTAACGATAATCACCTCAAAGCCTCAAGTCTCAAAGACGACCTCGAAGACGCGGCAAAGGACGCAGCTATCGCGCTGGCAGAGGAAGCAGCCCTGGACCTAGCAGCGAAGGCCTTCTGCCGTGTCGCGGTACCCGCTCTTCTCGCGCCCCTTGAGCTCGCAGAGAGCTTCATCCCCATCATCGGTGAGATCCTTGACATAGCCGAGATCGCCGCGACGCCCGCCATCATCGCGGGTTGCGTCAAGGGGATCGAGAAAGAAGGAAAGTCGGTGTTCAAAGTCTTCGGCAAGACGCAGACGCTCAAGTACGACTCGCCTAAGACGAAGCCTACAGACGTCCCGGATCGGTCGAACCCAAAGTCTGCGACACCTACTAAGTCGGGTGACAAGAGCTCGCCGACGTGTACGCGGAGGACAAAGGAGAAGCGTGTTGACCCCGTCGAGAAGACGGTTTATCTAGATGATCCGCCGATGAAGATTATGAAGGCCGTGGCTAACAAGCGGGACGACTCCTGGAGAGATGGCGACGGGTGGGGCATTCTTGCTGGTAAGCATAACTAATTATCTCTATCAGACCTGTCATTGTCAACTTGGACCCCAAATTCATCACGATAACCGTGCACGACTTTCTTATTCCCTACAAAAGTTCTTTTTCATTAACACGCGGCTCACTCCCAGTCTGGCCCCCGGGAGGCATCCTCCCCATCCCAGCGCACTACCAGTTGATCGCAGGGTACGTCCAGATAACAACAAGATCGACTGAAGAGAGGAACGCGTGCGGCGACGTGGTCAAGCGGACGACGACGCAGACGCGCAAATGGAAGGGCTACGTGTACGACATCCTCGAGGCCAACGGCAAGCTCGTGTTCGCGGACCGGGGCATCGGTGACGACGGCAGCGCGTCGCCCGACTTCTGGCCCACGGGCAACGCGAAGAAGGGCAAGGTAACGTACCAGAACCTGGGCGCGATCGTGCCGGGCCTCACGTACGAGCAGATCAAGACGCTCGGTAAGGACTTTGCGAAGAATAATCCTGACTATTCGTATTTTGCCATCACGGGGAATAATTGTAAGACGTTTGCGGAGGCGCTTTATAGGATGATTGCTAGGTAGGTTGGTGTTGAGCTTAGCGAATTGAGGATTAGGATGGTGATGGTTTCAAGCTATAGCAGATATTTGATAGCTGTATGCTTAGCTTTTGGGAATCAATTTAGGCGATTGGCTTCGGGTCGATTTTATGTTTTGGACGGGTTGACGTGATGAATCCTCGCCCATCGCTCAAATTTACCCTCTGGTCAGAATTTCCACACAATTGTTTATAGGCTCGTCGTTCATTTCGAACGTTTCTGACTAAGATCAGGTGAGATGTATACGTAGCCAGGCCGTCCGCCTCGGGAAGACATTTGATCTATTCGGGGACTCGATCTATATAATTATCATGACGATTTGTGAGATGGGACGAGAGTCTGCCATATAGAGAAGCCACCCCTGGGCGTCAAGTCAAATAATCAAGTGAAGTTGCTGTCTACCTCGGGGCATGGAAAGATAGGGGTAATGTGAAGACACGCACGTGACGTGAGTCTCTTGAACATATAAACCCCGCCATCGCCCTCCCATCCCCTTTCCAACTTGATTCACCTTTCCACATCTGACCTCAGCCAAACTTCATCACCAAACCTCATTCAACAAGACGGTTGATACATTCTATAGTCTTTATACTTGAATGCCGTTTCTTGAAACACGAGGGTTAAAAGAACGTTATGTTCTCAACGGTGCAAAACTTTATTCACACTCTCACGACCAGCCCCGAGCAGCGTTATCTCGATGCGGCAACTCGCGAGACAGTCTGCGCCGGTCTAGAAAAACTACTCGTTGACGAGAAGTTTCATCCCTGGCAGGAGCGCGAGCGGCTTAGGTCCATATTTAGCAATTACGCAATTGCGATAAAAGAGAAGCCGGAGGAAAAACGTAGGTCCATCTTGTCTCTCTCGTGGCGCATTAACTTACAAGAGACGTGAGGACAAAAGTTTGGGATGAGTCCAGCTTCCGCAATTTCATACGGGCCGCATACCCCGCGTCCATCATCCCAGAGCCCCAGATTCAGCTGCTATGGCGATGTTTCAACTTCTACGCGCGGCACCCGTTCCCTATCAGGACTCTACAGCTCAAAGAAAACGTCATCACGCTGTCGCAATTCCAGCGCGGCGTGCTACTGACTGCATACCAATGTGACGCATACCTCGGCACGCGCGACGCGTTGCAGTATTTCGCTCGTGAAGATGGCGTTGAACACGCACGGGCCGCCGGCTTCGCGCGCTTATTTTCTAGTGTCGCGGGCTCCGTTGTCGAGACACCGGAGACGGAGGAGCAAAAAGCTGATGCGTTTGGTGCGGCTGTGGATGACTGCATGGGTGTCCTCGCCATGATCGGGCCACAGAGAATCCATCACTCTCCCTCGACACAGACACTCGAGGCCGCAGCGCAGAGGTTGTGCGGAAAGGACGGGATACAACGTGCTGTCTACCGCCCGTCGCTAGTCGAGCGGGAGCAGCTGTCTCTACTCATCGATCTCCTGCTGCGCTTGCGCCTAGGGGATAAGAGATGGGGACTGGACGTCTTCTCTACCGGTCGCTTCGCCGAAACTGGAGATACCGACATGATGAGGGGTTTGGCGGATTATCTGGCAGGGAGTAATGAAGGGGAGCAAATCACGGTGAAGCGTTTGTCTCAAGCGGAGAAACGGCTGCCCAATCTCATGCTGCGGTTCCAACAGCTTTGGCAAGTCCTGTTCCAGCCTCCTCAGACTCAACTTAGTGCAACAGTGGAAGCGAAAGAGGATCTGGGAATGGGTGCGGCCCTGTCACTGTTTGCACCCGAGATCGATCCAGACATCGTCAGGAGTAGTGACAGAGGCCGCAGCACCAGGGTGGTCCTAGAAGAGGCCAAGTCCCAATCTCAGTCCAGCAGCATAAGTCGCCGATTGGCCCAAACACTCACGAGCCCCGAGTCTTCGCACATCGTCATATTCTCCACGGGACCAGATGTCACTCCCAAGATTGTAGTCGGAGTCTACATGCCCGCCCCTTCTTCTCCCCCATCAGTCGGCAGACGGATATTTTTCCAGCTCCAGCCCACATTCCGACAACTGCGGTGGAAGAAAGGGGGCACGTCGCTCCTCGATTTGATCAAAGCTGCGGCAGCTGATGATGATGCGCCTCATTGGATCGGCGATTCCACAGGCTCAGGCGCAGGTTTGCGCCTCGATTCTCTGGAGAATACGGTTACTTTAAGGTACAGCGCCGAAAGCTCGTTCGTTGATGTCGTGGGCTTTGGCGGGGAACGCGAGCGGGGAGAGAGTTGGGAGGTGACGATTCATGATCCGAAATTGTACTTTTATATCGCCAAGTAATGCTTCTAGTATGGAAAGGGTGTCAGGAATGCTGCCTGATGTTATTATACTATTCTTGTGAATGAACGAACTAAAATCAAACGATTCCAATCGTGCAAGGGCGACAGGGACAATGGTGATAGAGGCACTTAAATGTTAGCACAGGTCGACGCTAACTAAATAAGGTACCTATATCGCATTATTTATTGACATATCCTTTATTCTAACAGGTTCGACTGTTCCGTTTTTCTTAATACGGTACTTTAATAGGTCAACATGCCGATGGCAAAACGGAGGCCCGGCGGCTACGAGGTGGACCGCACCGCTACAACCCGCACAATAAGTTAGCATAGACTTTCGTGCTGAGTTCCTTATATTGCAGTAGAATCGTAATATTCCTCTATCCTGGTTTGAATGTAGATGAGCGTTTTGCAGCTAGCTTATCAAGAGATAAAGTTCGCAATGTGACGAGAATAGTTTAGAAAATGCGCGAAACTTGTTTCCCGCATACACTACAACCAGCCGCTCAGCAGATATGAGCTCCTCAGCTAGGTTATAATTCAAGTTTCTGTGCCATCAAAATACAGGTTAATACAAACCATGAAAGATGCTCGCTAGATATCGCAATACACTCAACCTACGAGGAAACGCCACACCTAGACAATAGAACTCACCACGTCTCAAGTGTCATATCAAGGGACAGGCAATTGGCTCCTTTCCCTCATATTGTGTCAAAAATATCAACAAGTAAATCATGGCGGCCGAAGGGGGGTTTTACAGAGATTCGGTCTGGAGCCACGACACTGGTGGCGATCTCGGACTTCACAGCATCAGCGACTTGGACACATGGAATAATGGCATGAACAGCAACAACAATAGGCCGCGGCAATCTAATAACCGGGGGCTTGTGTCGAGATTCTCAGCCGACAGTGATGATGACGAAGAGTACGATGACGGTTACGGAGACGACCGTTCCTCGTATCCCGCTAGCTCTCCGTTCTCGTTTCTATCGCGCCGCACAGAAAGGCGGGAATCAGCCATGCCCGAGCCCCTTGCCATCGAGATGCGACAAGCCCCTTCAATACCCAGCGGATCTGGCGTGTCGTCAGAGCCCCGTGTTGTCAGTAGTAGTATAGCTGAAGAAAGACCACTGGAACGATTACCAACAGTCCCCGAAGAGGATGAAATGCCGCAAGAGAACTCGAGCACGTCCTCGATCTCCGACACTCTTCTCATCGCAACGATATGTACTGCTCAGCTATGTGCTCGTGAGTCGGTACTTCGCAGTTGTCTCTTCGATGCTACTAGATCTGATAGCTGACTTCCGCAATAGAAGTAGGGATTGGCCAAACCTTGCCCATTATGGAGGGTGCAGGGTCTCGGTTCCATGTTGCGAATGCTAATAACCTCAGCCCGGCTATAGCAGCCTACGCTGTAGCTCTGGGCACGTTCGTCTTGATTGCTTGCAGGTTGGGCGAGATATTTGGTAACAAGCAAGTATTCGTCGGAGGTTTAGCGTGGTCAGCTATCTGGTCCCTTGTTACCGGCACGTCGTTCTACTCGACTCGATCGCTCTTCATCGTCGGCCGAGCTTTCCAGGGGATAGGCGCGTCTTTGACTCTCCCAACTGGCCTGTCCCTGCTGAGGGCGGTAGCACGACCGACAGGTATCCGCAAGACGGTGATATTTGCGATTCACGCCTCTATGTCGCCAATCGGCCTCATAGTAGGGGCGTTTGGTGCGAGTGGGTTTGTCATGCTGACGTGGTGGCCATGGGCATACTGGGCGTTCTCTATAGCGCTCGTAATACTCGCAACAATCAGTCACTTCACTATTCGCTCATCTTCTAATCGACGTGATTTACCACCTGGAGCGCGTGGTATTACCTTGGAGCTTGATCTCCCTGGTATATTATCTGGTGGGCTCTCTCTCGGGTTCTTTGGCTTTGCTTGGAACCAAGCGCTTGTGGTGGGGTGGCAAGAGGTATATATCGGCGTGATCCTGTCCATGAGTATCATACTCGCAGCATTATTCGTCATGATTGAGGCTTGCTACGCGCCGAAGCCCCTAATTCCATACTCGGCAATATCTTGGGAGGTATTCTGGATCCTGGTGGCCGTTGGATGTGGCTGGTCATGTTTTGGGATCTGGATCTTCTATGGCTGGCAGTTTGTGGAAACACTCCAGTTGATAACACCAGTGGTGGTAAGTGACATAATGTCCGGATGGGGAGTTGTTATGCTGACAAAGCTGTACATAGACGACGACATATTTCTCACCCATGGTGATCGTTGGCTGCTTCTGTGCAGCAATCACGCCATTCATACTGCGTCCAGTTGGGCTACATGTCATGTTTTGTGCTGCGCTGGTGAGCATACTGATAGGAGCTGCTATCATGGCGGCCATGCGCATACAGCAGGCTTACTGGGAACATCTCTTCATAAGCGTGCTATTCATGGCATGGGGAGTTTATACGAGCGTCCCCGTAGCCACGAGGATGATTGTGAACGTGGTCCATAAGAAACACGGTGGCAAAGCAGCTACGCTGGTGTGCATGGCCTCGTACTATAGCATTGGCATGGGTCTCGGGATCGCGGGCACGGTGGAAAGAAGCACAATCGGTGGCAAGTTGACAGTGCATAGCAGACTGCGAGGGAGCAGGGCAGTGTTTTGGACCAGCATTGGTCTGGCGGCATTCGGGGTCGTCGTTGGCCTGGCGTTAGCGTGGGTATCGTGGTTGAGCGTGAGATTGGCGGGTGGCACTAGGCGAGCAGGACGACGATTGCATGCGTACGAGCATCGCGAAGGCGTGGGAGGTCATCACTAGCTTGGCGTAGTTTGTGATGTCGGCGACTACGAGTAAAACCCATGATCGTCTGGTAGATAGATAGACCAGAGCTGACCGAAGAGAGAGACCACAAGGAGTGAAAAAGACGAGTCTACTAGAGCTCTCGCTGAACGCGGTGAGCTCTGGCATGTGAAAGCAGGTACCTAGGTACTTTGTACCGCTCTCTAAGATCAGCCACAGAGACCTCTAAGGCCTGATCCAAAGTCGATAGAGATGCTGCGCCACACTATTGCGTAATGATAACGCAGCGCCTTATCCATCCAGATCCACAAGGAGGTACTTATCTACTTACATGTAGTTAAGTACTTAAGTACCGGTGTACTTGTATGTAGACGCGTCCCTAGCGCGGCCAGTTTTAGTTTTAGCCAAATGCACCAATAAAAGTATGACGTATGCGTTTTGACCCCTCAGGTCGCCCTCCCCTCCCTTGATCTGCTTGGTCTGCTTTGGGCTCTCGAGCCCCTCGTTTCAAAGAATGCTGCCTGTATCATATCAGTCCATAAGGTAGAGAGTACTAGCGCAGCACATTCCAGTCCCAAGTCTGCCCCAAGGTCTCTACAGTAAATTTACCATGGCTTGTTTGTGTCTTGCTGTTGGACCAATGATTGCCAGGTCTTCATCCAGTAAATGCTCTACTGCGATGCATCACCCAAACCTACCTACCTAGGTATGAATAGTATGAAGGTACAAAGAGAGTACTTGGGCGGGCTGCTCTTGGACACCAAACAGCCGGTACTGCGTAGGTATCTAGACTCGTAGGCAGGTACACCCGGACGGCAGGCCTCCCACCTCGCGCCCCTCATCTCCCCCATCTCTTTTTTTACTAGAGATAGGTGTTAGAATGTCATGGGATTTTGGCTTGGCTACTACCTACTGTCCTAGACTACCTACCTAGACTACCTACCTAGACTACCTACCTAGACTACCTACATAGACTACTAGATGCTTCCAAGGCCGGCTGCCTATATTCGTGATCATCAACCATCCATAAATAAATTAGCTCTGCCGTAGCTCGCACAATCAGACCTACCACTTCTACTATCCTCATCCACGTCTCTTTAATTATTACTACCCTGCGCTACAATGGCTTCTAACACCACTGTCTACGTTAAGAAGATCGCTGCTCAAACTAAGGAGCAGCAGATCAGAGAGTTCTTCAGCTTCTGGTGAGCGCCATCTATACCCGCCCCCATCATCAACCTCATGTGCTAACCAATCTACCTCGACAGTGGCAAGATCACCGACGTAAAGGTCTCCCAGGCTGACGACGGGACCCAGGATGCCACCGTAACTTTCGAGAAGGAGACAGCAGCCAAGACAGCCCAGCTCCTGAATAACACTGAGCTTGACTCCTCTCAGATCCAAGTCACGGCCGCCGCCGGCGAAAGCGACGACAGTGTCCCGCATACCACCAACGCCGACCGTGATACCGACGAAATCACACAGGAGGAGAAACCCCGCAGTCGCATCCTCGCCGAGTACCTGGCCCATGGCTACGTAGTCGGCGACGCTGCTATCGAGCGGGCCATAGATCTCGACCACAAGCAGTATGCGATCCTGCGCTCTTTGCCACCCCGAGCTCCCTCGGCTCCGTTATGCCTGTCACAGCTTGTTAACACTTGATTACACTAGTGGCATGTCTACGCGTTTCATGAACACCTTGAACCAACTCGACCAGAAATTCCATGCCACTGACCGTGCCAAGGCGGCCGACCAGTCCTATGGCATCTCCAACCGGGCAACCAGTCTCTTCGGCGGTCTGACCTCATACTTCGAAAAGGCCTCGAACACCCCAACCGGCAAACGGCTAGTCAAGTTCTACACTGACAGCCACCGCCAAGCCCAAGACATCCACAATGAAGCCCAGCGATTGAAGGAGCTCAAGAAGGAAGAACACGGCGGCAGCGCCTACAAAGCTGCCGGGTTGGAGCGTGTCTTTGGCAAGGAGAAGGAGAAGCCCGAGGCTACGGCCCCTGGATCCGAATCTGGTGAGTAGATATCCCATGGCTCCCTCTATTCAGATGCCCATTCTCCAACAACTGGTAAATTTGTACCGTACTTACGGCGATAAACAGCATCTTCAAACCCCACACCCAGTGCATCTACTCAAGGCGCGGCGCCTGGCACCACAGGAGGCGCTAGCTATGCCGGAGTAGCTTCAGATGAAAAGAAGGCTTAAGAAGGTACAAGAAGGCATTGGTTGATTGTATGGACAGCTAGTTTTGACGAGTTTCATGACTTATGATGACCCGAGTGTATTCTATCTTAATCTGCGGGGCGGAAGGTTGGTAACGAAAAGGGCTGTCTTGTTTTCCTAGTTTATCTCACCTTGTTATCGGCAGGCTGCTGCGTACCTGGGCCATATCCCAGTTGCTACATAGCAATTTGAAATCAAAGTCGTTATCATGAATTTTAGCCTATCTTCATAGGTGATTAGACTATTAACAGAGTACAATCGGACATCAATGATTGAGGGATAGAGCTGTTGATTACCTACTCATTATGCACGTATCAACTTATTCTGAACACAATCAATTGGGATTAATACAGCATACTCCATTTCTATGCTATAGGCTTTAGAAGTCATCGCGAAAACAGCATGCGCGCCAATCACTTTTCAGCACGGTTCAATCCAAGCAGAAGTAAATAACAAGCGTTTTCCCATAACTAATTATGTTCATTCATTCAGTCATTAAAAAGGCTATATCCGCTCCAACGCCAAATCATTGGATCCTGTTACGTACTCCCGCATCGAGACGTGATAACTAGGTACTTAACATATGTCCGAATTGCTCTCTACTCCCGCGAATCAGCGTTATTCCTTTCCCTCATTCATGTTGAAGAGGATTTTGTGTGTTTGTTGGTTTTTTTTCTCTTGTCTTTTGGGTTTATTGTTTGTGTGCGCCTTTGGCGAATTTCTCTTCCAGACTGGCGTCCATGGGGCCCGGGGGGTTTGATGTGAGGTTCTGTAGGAGAGTCAGAGTTAACATTGGTTCGAATTAGAAGGAGGGAAGTTGCTGACCTTGAGTTGGTCTTGGTTCGTCTGGTCCTTGTTGGCGGCGTTGTCGGTGCCCTGGCCCGAGGCAGGGGCGTCGTGGAGCTGGGCGCCGCTCTGCTGTTGCGGGGGAGGGGATTGGCGGCCTTCGTTCTTGGATGCAGAAGACATGGTGGCTGGTAGGTTTGAAAGGTATGTATTAATGTGAACTATTTGTTATTGTTGGATCTTGAAGTAGAAAGTCGATGTGATGGATGGTGTTTGCTGAGATGGAAGTAATTGTGAATTAACTGCTTGGACTATCTATATACTGACTACGACGAGGGAACAACGTCATACATTACTAAGACCATCTACATACCTACCTACTTACCCCATTACATGTACTCATCTACTGTGTTAGAGAAGTGGGATAAAAGCTCCGGCTACAAAGTGAGTACCGCACTTCGCTTCAATCGTCGATGAGTCTCAGTCATATCTATATATGTCGTCATATGTTGAGAGCTCCTCATGAGCTTAGCAGGCAGCTGTGGGAAAATAGTGGGCTTTCGTGGAGTACTGATGAGCTGCAGTGGATATGTACATAGTACATAGAAGCTCCAAAGAGGCTGTGTTTCAGCCACAGCTTGAAGCCACAAATACGTATTCGGTACCTAGGTATCTGTTAGAACAGGCTCTGAACAGACCCTCGCATTTTAGAAAATGTCCCTCGTTTCGCTTACCTAAGCTAGTCTATCTGTCGCAGTCGATAACTAATGCATAACTAGTTAAGGTTAATTGAGGGATGGACGTCAAGCAAAGTCGTTTTACCCCACGTCAGATTGGGCGGGAGTGTTGGTGGTTGTTGCGTGTAGCAGCCGACGAAGAAGAGCACGAAGAATAACGACGAGTTTAGTTGACCGCCAAACGCGACCACGTAGGTATACGTCTGTCTACAGTAGGTATCTATCTATCGAGGTATCTATCTATCTTTCGGAATAGGTAGATTGTGACCCCCGGAGGCTAGAGCGTCACGTCGTGCGTGTTCGTGTTGTTGACTCTTCTCTCTTCTCTCTTGTGTTTGTATCGTGTTATGTTGTGTTGTGTTGTGTTGCTTCGTGTCGCCTCGCCTCGCCTCGCCTCAACCTTGCATCAAAGCGGTTTGCTTTCCATTTATGCATCCCGCATCACCATAGCACGCACGCACTATTGCACCACACCACCACCACCACCACCACCACCACCACCATCATCATCATCATCATCATCATCACATCGCTATCGCCATTACAGCCACGGCGGCCACTACCATTGCTTCCCTCAATTGATCTGCCAGTTTACCCATCCACCTAAACAAACACCTACCCCTCCAATAACCGCAGTGGGACGACGTGAGACATTCCATACCTACTTAGGTCCATACGAAGTACCTCCTGCTCAGGTACTGTCCACCGATGTACACATGCTGTACAGGATAGGATGACTCTCGAGTCTCAAATGTTGTGGTGACTGAGTATAGAGTACGCTCTTCGATTTTTAACCTCACAGCTATTGTTGTCTACCTCTTTTTTTGGTTCCCCATCTCACACTCTTCTTCGCGTCATCCCTGTCGTGCTCCAACATTCGAGTTTCCCTGATATTCTTCCAACAAGCAAGTAGACACTTCGTTATAGACGGGCACATATCTATACCACTCACTGTGTGCAATGCCTGACCTCAACTCCATCCCTCCTACGCCACAGGGTCTTGCTGCTGCCCGTGCCCATCGCACATCTTCAGCCCAGGCCGCCCGATCCCAGCAACCGTCCCAGAGAGCTTCATCGCCACCCCCTGCGGTGTCTACATCGCCGTCCCTCAATATCCTTCCTTCTAACCAGCAGGCCTTCCAAGAGGGATCTGCCAACTATGTCCCTTCCCCCCCTCTCCCCTCTTCCAATGGAATGGCTCCCCCGCCCGTGCCAGGTCAGGATAACACTGGTGTTGGTGCTGGTCCCGGTCCTATTCGTCACCCACGTCCCTTGACCGCTGCCGAACTGCACTCCCAGTTGGAACAAGAACAGGAATTGCTGGTACGACAGGCTGTCCATACCCTGTGCCCTCTCTGATCATCTTTCCTCCGTCCATCTAACATCTAGTGCTAGGTCAACCGGTTGTCACGAGACTTGACCATGCTGCGAATGGCCCAGAACTCTTCTGTAGCATCAAACGCATCGTCAGCGAGTGCCTCCACCTCTGCCATCGATCAGCTGCATCCGTCCTCGTTCACCGATACCCACATGTTTTCCGGCCCAGGCTTCCCAGTCCCGACGGCCCGTCGACATCATCGGACTAGCTCCACAGCTAGCAGAGGCAGTTTAAGTCAGGCCGCTACCCAAGGATCATCTACTGCCCCAATCCCCATCCCGCAAACGCACTCAGGAAATGCCGCTTCCGTACTAGAAGCTGCCCGAAACCCACGTGGCCCGACTGGGATGAGCCGGCAGAACAGCACGACTTCACATAGGAGCTCAAGTCGCAACCGGTCTCCACAGCCTTACGGAGCCACATCCGGCTTTCTGCCATCTTCGCATTCACAACAACATGGATTCCCTCAAGATTATGGCCCGGGGTATTTCGTTCGTGATAGGACCTCTTCGAATGCCAGTGTCGCCGCTACCCCCGGATCAGAGCTCTCGCCAGGGCTGATGCCGGCCACTCTGCGATACGAAGAGACGGCGCACTACCGAAGCGAGCTGGAGGTAGCGAAGCGCGAGAACGAGGCATTGAAGAAGCGGGTTAAGGATCTTGAAAGGATGCTTAGGGATCGCAGAGAAAGCGAAGTTGGAATAGGCCGGGTCAGAAGCGAGAGCGGTAGCACTGCTACAAGCGTCAGCGTGAGCGGGACTACTGGCGTCGGCGGCGTGGTGGGCGGTGGCACGGGGATCGCAGGCGGTCGTCGGGATGAGCGTCGGGCTCTCACGGGTAGCATTGGAGTCGGCGTGCCCGATGAAGAGCTGAAAGTGGGCGATAGCGCTGCGACGACGGGGACGCCGCTGGAAACATCACAGACGCTACAGCACGATACGAAATGATGCGAATTCTTTCTTTTATCCTCCTTCAACTCCGGCGGCACGTTTTTATCAGAGAAACCCCTGACGCGGACTGAGGAGCCTCATGGATCAGATGATTCATACTCAAATAGATTTGATCTTTTGCGTCCCTGCTCTCCTACTTATCTCTTAATGCGGAAGCTGGCGCCGGGAGATTATTACATTTTGCTTGCTTGCGCTACTCAAGGACTCATAGAATTATATAATACGATTATGTTGTATGGCTTTCTTTGATGGGCTGCCCTATCGTCCCTACCCTTATTGCGATAATATCACCATGTGGGAAGTCAGGGGCTATTCATCATGCTATGAGTGCTATGAATGTGAGTGACATTTGGGGTAGAGAGCGGTATGTACTGGTATCGTGACATAGCAATGTGTAGCTCGAGCAATACACGCGTGCATCGTCCACGTAGACATTCTCATGTCTTCGACGTCTCCTTCATTTAAGTAGGACATGATCCCGAGGGCCCCGTGTCTTTCTTATACCCTGTTTCCCCTTAAGCTCAACTATTATTGTTTTTTTTTTTGCGCCTTGCCTTGATGCTTTCTTTCCTTTCTGCTGGTGAAGTTAGGAGTTAGACACGAAGATATCCTGGTCTAGTCTTTTGAATGCCTTTCCCCCTTTTCTTTCCCCTTTTTCTGTGAATTCTGTCTTTTATCTATTGGTTTGTTTGTTTATTTGGGTTATATATGATGATTATGATGATGTAGACACGTCGGCGCAAGGTAAAAAGGGTGGGCCTGAGTCGTATACCCCTCTCCCCCTCTCCCCCGGTTCTTTCTTCTATTGATATGACCTACTTACTATAGGTAGGGAGGGAGGAGTTGATTACTGCCGGTAGGACCCGGTTAATTATCTCCGACGCTATGGTGCGTGGTCGGCTTGGCTGGGGGTGGAATTGTGTGTTTTACCGGGTAGGAAGGGTGAGATGGGGTGCTTGTTCAAATGAGAAGGATTTAAGATAATCTTTAGAGTAGGTTTTATCGTTGCCATGACTGATGTCGATGCTCGCGCGAGGATGGGTCGTCTCGTGCGATTTATTGCTTGGATGCCGTCTTGGCTTCGCTGGGATGATGGTGCTGATCATGAACTTACTTGGGGTCTTGTCGTGATCTTTGGGTTTGTATGTTTTTTTATTTTCTTCTCAATCCGGGTAATAAGGGGGTTTCTTGAATGGACGATACAATTTGGTGTCTTGGACCTGGATAAGGCCAAATATCTGACTGACTGATGACCATCGTAGGCCGGCGCCTTCAGCGTGGCGAACTTATACTACACGAACCCGATCCTCAATATCCTCGCAGATGAATTCGGGGTGTCCAACGAGCGTGCCGCGCTCATTCCCTCCGTGACGCAGGCCGGGTACGCAGGGGGTTTGCTCTTCGTGATTCCCTTGGGAGATATCCTTCGTCGACGATATCTTGTGCTGGGACTTGTCTCTTCGACTGCTTTTGCGGTACGAGTTCTCTTCTCGCATCACTCAGTTCACCTACCTAGCTATGTTTCAGTCTTGTTGACAATGACGGTGTAGTGGCTGGGATGTACCCTTACCACCTCGTTCTCATCTTTCTTAGGCCTCTCATTCCTCGTGGGACTACTCACCGTCACGCCTCAGCTCATGTTCCCCCTAACAGTCCAGTATGCGCCGCCGCGACATAAGGCAACGATGACTTCAGTAGTGATGTCCGGCGTTGTCCTCGGCATTCTCATCGCGCGTCTTATAAGCGGCATTATAACCCAGTATACTTCCTGGCGAACGGTTTATTGGCTCTCCTTCGGGCTGCAAGCTCTCATCTTCATACTTCTTTTCTTCTTCCTGAAGGACTACCCCGTTGCGCGCCCGGGAACATCATATCCTGCTATCTTATGGCGAATAGTGAAACTGCCTTTTCTCAGCCCAGTGCTCACGCAGATGTCTCTAGTTGCGTTTCTATCTATGGGCATGTTCACAAGCTTCTGGACGACTCTCACATTTCAGCTCGCCGAAGTTTTCAAGTTATCTACGCTGGCCATAGGACTTTTTGCGCTGGGCGGTATATCCCCCGTGTTCCTTAATCCGGTCGTTTCGCGACTGCTCACGTCGCGCATCCATACACATGGCACACTCATCATCGGATTGTTAGTTACACTCTCCACCGTGCTTGTAGGGACATTCGTGGGGACATTTTCGCTTGCGGGGCCGATTATTTGGACGTTCCTTGGAGATCTAGGGGTCAACACTATCATTGTGGCTAATAGGATGGCCATCGCGAATGTCGATCTAACTGCGCACAATGCTGTCAATTCGGTGTATATGATCTTCACGTTTGGAGGGCAGCTCTTTGGCACGGCGGTGGGGAATACACTTTATGCGAAGGGCGGATGGACGTGGTCGGGTGCGCTGAATATTGCGCAGTTGGGCACTGCTCTGTTACTGTTGTTCGTCAAGGGGCCCCATGAGAAAGGTTGGGTTGGTTGGAGTGGCGGGTGGGATTTAAGGAGTCCGGAAATAGGGGGTAGTGATGATCATGGCAGTACTACTTCATTAAGCCGCGTGGAAGAAAAGGGGGAAGCAGGCACCGGTTGAGAGAAGCTGAAGAAGGGAACAAATGATCCGTATACAGATTAGGCATTGGTCATTTAGAGATATACACATTCATGGATTTGAATAAGGTATGTATATACGAGATCTCAGATGTTATATCTACAAGAACATACCAGACGGAAATATCGCATGCCTCCATTTCTGCCCATCTCACGCCAAGCTGTTCTCCTTCTCGACTCGTCGAGCTTCATACACGGTCCGCTCAAGCTCATCAAACATATTCACCAGGATCTTATTCCCATGCGGCTCAACCTGCGTGAACACCGCACCCGCGAGCCCCGACTCCCGATCAATCCACCAGCGTCCATTCGTCGCACCGCTCCACATCATGCTTCCCTTTCGCCTCTTCCCAGGGACATCCTCGACGTTCAAAACCCCGCCCAAT
Source organism: Xylaria bambusicola (assembly GCF_022495145.1). NCBI lineage: Eukaryota > Fungi > Ascomycota > Sordariomycetes > Xylariales > Xylariaceae > Xylaria > Xylaria bambusicola. The sequence continues at coordinate 176,092 of NW_025953619.1, read as the reverse complement.
CCATGATCGAGCGGCGCATCTCTCGGCAGTTCAGGCGTAAACCCGCCGTCCCGCGCATACGCCGCAATAGCCATCAGAATGTCTTTCTGCGCATCGTTCAGCTGCGACGCGAATAGGAGATCAGTGGTCTCCGGGCTCAGAATCTTATGCGCCAGAATCCCATGTAATAACCGCCCGTAATCCGCGAGCGAGGAGAATAATCCAGACCCGCCTGCTTCGAAAGCGATTTCATCGGGAATGGGCGAGGGCCCAGGGTTAAGGACGATACCTCCCTTTTCATCGGTTTGCGCGTATGCGAACGCTAGCATACGCTCTTTCTCACTCTTCGACGGACGAAATGTGGTAGATTCCATGCCAAGGGGACCGAAGACGTTGTCTTGCAGGTATGCCGACAGAGACGACGCCGTGAGTTTTGTGAGCAAGTAGCCCGCCCAGTCGTATGCTGTCCCGTAGTACCAGCCCTCTCCGGGCGCAAACTTCAGGGGCGTCGTGATCCCTTCTAACGTGTAGCTCATGTAATTCGTGCTACGCCTGGTGTATTTAGCCCAGCGGATTAGGTCGGGGTCCGCCATGTCTACGCCCATGCCTAATGTGTGTGATAAGAGGTGTCTGCGACTTTGTTAACAGTGCGCATGCTCGACTAAATAAACGTGAGGAATACTGTAATAAGGGGAGATAGTTACCTTAAGGTAATAGTGCGCCCGTGGGCTTCCAGAGTAGGTTTCCCATCATCGTCAAACCCACGCAACACCTGGAGCGCCGCGAGCTCTGGCAGTGTTCCGCGTATGTCATCATCAAGGCCGATTATACCCCTTTCCACGAGAAGCAGCAAGCCCACCGCTGTCGCGAGCTTACTCATTGATGCTAGCCATGAGATTGAATCTGGCCCGTACGCCGGAGACGATGGGTCGAAGTCTAGACGTCCGGCAGTGTCTGTGTACACAACTCCTTTAGACGAACCGTTAGTATTGGTAGTCGCATGTCAGGGGTATAGAAGGGGGATGATTAGGTATGTGATTTTCTTACCATTTCTGTCGACAACTACGAATCCCGCTGCTAACAGTTTATTTCTGACCTCTGTGTTGGCCTGAGTGACGACGTATGATTTCAATATCTCGTCTAATTTCTTCTCCATGGTGTCTGGTATTATGGTAATTGATTAACTTGCACCGATTTGGTGAGAGGTCATGTAATCTCCAGTTAGGTTCTCGGGCGTCGCCAGCACAAATAATGAAAAATTGCAACTTAACTAAGAGCTAGTACTCCCTGATTGTTATTGGCGATGCCTACCTGCTACATTGCGCTATGAAGTTAAAGATCATATTTATATTATTAGATGACGCATCCTGAGTTACTATGCCCGCATTGCTCGTATTCCGGCCGCACGTCGCCAAGCCCAACGCAAGCGCCTCAAAGGGGCCTCAATTCCAGCGCCCCGCCAATGACTTCATAGTTTCGAAGACAAAAGAGTAAAAACTCAATTGTCGATGCTGCATAGTACTTGGGAAATGCAAGCCATTCTCTGCAAAAATGAGGTCCTGACAAGCTGGCTTTCCGTTCTGGGTGTAGGGTTGGATGAATCATCTTCAATCATACTTCTGGGCTCATGCACTATGCAACGTCGGACATTTAATTTTCAGTTTGCTTCAATACCTAAAAATAGACCAAGAGCCGCACTCTTTTCCGACTACGAAGTAGGTAGACTCAGCTTTGTTGTTGTGGCAAAATACACTACAGTAAGTAGGTGAGTTAGGTTCGACCCCTAACCTAGGTGTTCTGTGTACCTTAGCGCGCCAGGGGGGGGGTAGGAAATTTATGTTAGATATTCTCTGGAGTGAACTCACTATATTTAGCCCAATTGATTGACACACAGATGTTTCGATTAAAAGTATACCTACATTAAATTATGTTAGCATTCTGACAGTATTTTTATTAGAAATGACTTTATTTCGAAATCGTGTTCGTTTTCCAACATGATTCCAACATGGTGTTGAACATCATGTTCTATAGCCCCCTATAGCCCCTACAGCCCTTACAGGCCCTCCAGTCCCTACAGCCAGTACAGCCAATACAGCCGTAGCTGATGGCAGGTACGGTGGGAGTGGCTATATTACCCCTCACAGTGGATTCCTTCAGTAACTAGAACTTCTACTCTACAACATCAATACAACCCCTTGGCAATCCATTCGTTTATCATAGCCGTATAGACCTAGCTATACAGACCTAGCCATACAGGCCTAGCCACTTATTCAACCAATCCAATCTATCGCCAGTTTCAAGGATCATCGCTGCAAGGATCAATCCAATCCAATCTACTACTACCACCACCACCACCCTGAAGGCTAGGAAACCTATCGCAATCGCTTCGTAGTTCAGGACTTTAACGGAAGGTTTCGTAGCCTTCGTCAAATACCGTAGGGGGAAAGGATTAAATGAATATTAAGCTATACAATAGTTATACGTCAAACATAGCCATACATTAAAAATACATTTCGTTCAACATATGTTCAACATACATTTCATTTAAAAATATAATTTAAAGTAAAAGGTACATTAAAAATATAAGGCTTTATATATAAAAGTAAAGTACTTATGATATTTCGCTGTAGCTAGCTTTATATAGCTGTATTAGGTTGTTAGGACCTATTAACCTAGCTGTGACCATTTTCCTACCCCCCCCCCCCCCCCCCCTGGCTATCTAGGTAGATAGCCAGGTAATGAGTGACCTAGGCTGTAAAAGTTGGAGAGCTCTCTAGGTATCTCTTCATCAGATTCACTTTGTATGCAGCTTCATGTCTTGGTGAGACTTGGTTGTCTGGGCGGGGAGAAATGAGCGAAGCAGCGAATACCAATAGCGCCGTCAGGTATCGAACCCTGCTTGTGTCGACACCGTTTAGCTAAAGATTATTAAGGCGATTCAGGTATGAATAGAGCGTATGGGAACGCTTTCACTCTTCTTACAATTGAAAGTTTGCACAGGCATAGGTGTGCCGATACCATTAGGTTTGATGCATTTCAGGTTTGTTAGCGTACCTAGTTGAGTGAGTCACAACTTGAGGGAAAGCTGGGTAACTTGGTTCCCAACAACTTTCATCACCTGCGACCATGGGTGCGAATCTTAAAAGAAGCAAAAAGACTTTCAAGATAAATAGCTACTTTTCTCACGGGCCAGGTTGTTTTACTCCAAGTAGTTAGTTAGTTGTAGGTAGGCTCCCATGCAACTTGCGCATCTATCTTAATATTCATCTGCCACCTATTCACCTAACTCACTACTTAAGGAGGTAACCCTTCAATCTTGAAGCTGTTTCGGGCCGCTTTCATTCTGTATTCTACCTAGGTAGAAGACGCAGTTGATTAGGACTTCTTCAGCGCCTTCAAGGCCCCACGGTTCAGTGGAGGTTTAGTGCCAAGGTGCTACCTAGGCTGTAACCCCAGGTCGAACAAATCAGTTAAAATCTACTACGTAGACTACACTATAATCGCTTCAGGTACATCATGCAAACTACCACACAGCTCCGCTCTCTATTCCATGAAGTTGTAGTAGTAGATTTTCGATATAAGCTAGAAAGTTACTTGAAGCCAGTTTCTTGGGGCAAGGATATGAATATCAGGGTTGCGTTAACTATCATTATATATTAGAAGGTTTGAATGCTACGCATCAGAACAGGGTTCGGATACTACAGTCACTAATTCTCCAATCTAGACGTCAGCCTAATACGGGCATGGTAGGCGAGTAATTACTACTGTATGCCTTAGTCACATGTGGTCCTGAACTGTACTGGCGATTGTTACGCTGGTACCTACTTATGAATGTGACCTGAGTGAATGGTCATGAAGTATCTCGATCATGCGTTGTTATTATATTACGAATTATTTATCCCGTCGCCTGCATCGTGGAACAACAAAGGCATTACTGTTCGTATTATGCGTGCAGTCGGCAGTTTTCTACCTCGGGGGGCTTGGTTAGATCATGTCATTGCGACACCTGATTAAATCACCAGTAAAACCAAGGATATGCAAAAGACAAGGAATGTAAGAAAGTAAATAGACAATCCTCCAGAAGCCATCCCGCATCATGGGCTCCTCATGTTCATTCAGCGTGGATGCGTACCCAGGTAGGGTATGATGCTCTGGTAACAACGTCGCTCAGTCGCGCTACCTAGTTCGCACAGTCTGAGTTGAGGTGTAACCGGATATTCCCCCACATACCCCCAATTCTTCCGGGTAAACTAGGCGACTACAATAGATTCAATAGGTAGAAAACCGCTAGTGTAATTGTCCATCTTTCGTATGAATAGAGGGGGCTGAACAATTAGAGGCATAAAATTAAAAGAAACATCAACTAAAACTTATCACAACGCACAAAGTCACCACCTCCATCTCTCCACTCGCGAAAATGATAACCGGCCTTCATCATATCAACCTCGTTGTCCCTCCGGACACCCTAGACGACGCGGCGGCCTTCTACGGCGAGACATTAGGCCTAACCCCGCGTGCTGTGCCTGCCTTACAAAAGGGTACTCTTCTCTGGTTCGACATCGGTACATCTGGACAGCAAGTCCATGTCGCCTTCGGAGAGCCAGTCGATTTCTCCTTCGAGTCCCGCCGTCACCCATGCTTTCGCGTCGCCGACGGTGATCAGCTTCTTGAGTTGCGACGCAAGATTTACGGGCACTGGCAGCGCGGTGGCACTGGTGCCCCCAGAGCATGCGATGCCCCTGGCTCCGAGAACAGCGGTGCTAAGGGCGTCGAGTACCCCGAGCGCTTCTTTGCTCGAGACTATGCGGGTAACCGCCTTGAATTCACGACTTAAATACAACGATCAAGATGTACCGGGATCGGTATGGATATGAGTGATTGTGATTAGGCAGATTGAACATCGATGACTGTGCGCTGGTTATCGTTTTTTATGTACTTATTGGCAAGTTCATATCGGCGATAATTGGATGAAATGAAAAGAACCGGATATCTATGATGTGTAACCAAAGTTTGAGTCCCAACCGAGGCCCCAGCTCATAGATCTACTTTGTTACGAGCGGCGCGTCAATGATTTAGATGCTTCATCTTGCCACCAGTCTCTTCCGCGAAACCCACGTGTTTCGATATAGTTTTCAAATAGAGTTCGTATTTGACAAGATAATAGGGCTGAACTAAGGGGACCCAATGAGGCAAGCTTTGGCTAGCTAGGGCAAGATAAGATAGCCTAGGCTAGATGTTGAAATGACAGCGGTTCAGTCAATATAAACCACACACCTTTCTTTTGACTGTGGTTGATCCATGAGTGCCAGAATGCGTCTGTGTAATTCCGTGCATCTGAGCGTCAAGGCACGTGTCAGCGTGGACGGTTCGAGTCGTTATTACTGGCATGGTGCCCTGAGGAGAGAGTAAAGACTTAAGTTCACTAAAATCTCGGTGTTATGCCCACTAGAGGGGAGAAGGGAATCTTGCGCGAGATTCTCCTTTGCGATAGTCCCATCCAGCTGATCACCGCTATATCGCTCATGCTCGAGCTTCCTGTCCAGAATGAGTCTAGGTACGGGGCAACAGTCGAAGGTGGTCTTTTGTTGATCTGGATCTTCCTGAATCCTGGCCCACGATGCCGTATCCCCAGCCCCGTGATAGAAGTTCATCTTCAACAGCCAGCTGGGCGCTCTGTCCAGTTGCCATCTTCGCGTCGGGGAGCGTCCGCAGGCGCCTCGTCGCTATTTTCGTCGGCAATTAAACCTTGGTTCGTCTGAAGTTCGCAGGCTCTCGTTGGCTGCGAGCTTGATTCACCGCATTCACCACGTGTGGTATCATAGTATATCATGAATAGTTTAATACAATCTTTCTTCCATGTTCGCTGTTAGCATCCTTGATAATCAAAGCACTATTGTGTCTCGTCAGCTTTGGTATACAGGTCTGTCACACGGACGATGTGACTATTGGGAGTTAGGCATGACTGGCAGAAGTGGTATGATCATGCTTCTGGAGAATGCGTCTTCAACTAATAGTGGCCAGCCATAGAGACCATGATTGACCGAGATATTCGGATGATCATTGCACCGCGGTGTTGTCCATCTCTGGCAAGCGCTTAGCTGTCGGTCTATTTATCATATAACGAACCCTGTCGTATACGCGGAGATGGGTATCTTGTGGACGGTGGGCCGATTTTTTAGAAGAGAATTCTTTTGAAGTCGGAGGCGCAGTTGAGGTCGAAATCGTAAGGAAATTCCATGTGTTCAGTCATATGCGTTGGCGACACCGTTCATGAGTGGATCTGCCGTCGATACATATTCGCTTACTATTAGCCATATGTCGGCATCGAGATTGGGAGACGATAGTCATAAACGAAATCAGAAAAGGGTCGGATTTTGAAGCTCGCCAAGTCCATTTGAAGATGTTTAGATTCCGCGGTGAGCAGTTGATGGAGTGCGATAATATCGCGTTCTTATGCTTACTGGACTGGGTCACGAATGATCGGCTAGCTCGAAGCGAGGGTCGGAGCTTGATATGATGGATCCATCAGAATGAGATACAGATGTGTCTTTAGCTCCGAAGCTCTCTGGGTGTCGTCTTCGCGTGCACGATGCTCTTGCTCTCGACGGCGAAAGGAGTGGCGGCCTAAGCGTTCCGCGAAACGATGATATATGATGGCCCGAGAGTATGGCTGATTTTCGAATAGGGGTGCCACAGGTAGCTAATCATTTAATTGTGATAGCTCGCTGTGGCTGACGGATAATACCATTGTATATCAATTGGTGTTGAAAGGTTATAGAGTGTCTGGATGCTGTGACATCACGTTTATTAGGGCCGAAGACTTACCTGAAAAGTAAGGGAACGACAACGCGACTGCCTCGGGGATCTAGAGATCTGCTATCAGTCGTGGCTTCGTCTTTGCTTCATATGTTATCATTGACCAGAGGCCAGTGTCAAGGACATTGTCCATAATTCAACGGAAAAGGGGGGGGATTATCAGTTGTTGACACTGGTGTTGTTCAGAGACTGAAATTGAAAGAACGTCTCACAAGGCACGAGATCAGCCTAAGGATACGGAAATCCGTCCCAGCTTGGTAATAGTGTACATACAACCCATTGTCCTGGGGGCCTACCGGTCACAAAAACACAACTATGTTGGCGTCACATGCTACAACTCAGACTGCGGCAAAGAAAGGCTGCAGTGGTCCGAACTCAGTTCTGGAGCACTGTACAGTTTACGGCACTCACGATCAAGGAACGGCTATTAAACAATACTAAAGAAAGCCCGACCCAACACCCTTGTGAGCTATGGCTAGAGTTCGGGGCAGGCATCCCTGAGGTGGTCGCAAGCCAATAGTATATACTGGGCACCCCGGCACATACGAAAACTTGACTCTCGCCAGCTTGCAACAACCCTAATTAGGCCTCCTGAGTACTGCTACAAGTCCCACTTGCTCAAGTCCTCGCCTCTCATCTTACTAGAGAGCAGCCGCTCCATTTACCTCAAGATCCGCCTACCGTACCAATTCGGTTATTCTGTGGGTGATCATCTTGATGTTGGGACTCTACATACCGCTTACCATTGGACTGAGTAAACAGCAAGGAGCGCCGGCTAATAGGTTGAGAGGAAGGAGGTTGCTAAAGGTGTATACTGAGTCCGAATGAGGCATTGTACCTTGAAGTCCTGCTGCAGTTCGTAGAGAGACGTGTAGAGTTTCATGCGAGAAAGCAGGTACTCGACGTTACATATTTCATGCGCGTACAGAGAGGGTACATATATGATTTCGTTCACATTATGTGTGATTAAAGTTCGGGTTGTTGTATATAAAAATCCCCTTGGCCCCTCCCAGAGGCCGCTCGTCTTCCTCTACCTTCATCGTCGGCTCGAACGTATGTATCTCACTACGTATGTCACTTAGTCATATAACTTTTTTATCAATAACCAACCTCAAGTAAGGTAAGAATCAGTGTACATATCCTTTCTTTATGTGTTTCTTAGTTCCATATCGTTATTTTTCTTTTTTCCGATTCTCTACTAACAGATATCCAAAGAGCTGTAATCATCATGGAACAACCTTCCTCTTCAACTCCTTTACTTTTATCTTCATCCTCCTCATCATCTTTTTCCCCCCCTTTGCCACTCAGCCCGCGTACCAACAACGCGATTGAAAGGACCCCATTACCTACGCCGTCACCAGCCGTCCTTACACCAGCTCTATCTTTATTAGAGCGCAGGAAAAGGAGAAATAGACAGAAGACAGAGCAAGAGAAACAGAAAGGTGACCAACTTAACGACGACACGATAGGCATCGTCGCGGACCATCCGTGCGAGAATTGCCGCAAAGCTAGAGATGTCAATTGCAAATGCATGGTCGCTCGCAATCCAAAGAAGTTTAACTCCTGGAAATGCGGGAACTGCCTTAGGTCCAAGCGAAAATGCAGTTTCAACGTTGATAACCCCGGTGTTGAATATGCGCCGCTGACAAAAGAAGGCGCGGAAAGTGTGGAACGCAAAAAGAAAGCTAATGCGCGGCGAGATGAGACGAGGCGGGCGAAGGCAGTGGCTGCTGAGGCTCAGGAAGCAGATTACACACCCAGGGAGTTAGAAGCCGCCCAAATTCTGGTCAGCGTGAGGACTGGGGAAAGGGGATGGACAGCCCTGGTACGATTAACTTGACACTATTCGTCTGACTACGCTGTTATCCTGTGGCATTTGGAGACAAGGGGAAAACCTGCTGTGTATATATAATAGCATCAAGATCTAGTTCGTAAACCAGGGTTCCTTGCGCACTAACAAGGTCATCATACCCGCATACTTGTGACCATAACATGCGTGCTGACTAACTCCGGTGCTGGTAAACTTTCACAATATTGACTTTGTTGTCACGGCAGCCGCTATAGCTAGGAGCATCGATCGGATTAAGGTTCGAGAGGAAAAGGAAAAGGGGGCGGTGGGCCGTGATTTTCCATGTGGTCAAGAAGAAAGTAACAATTGAGCCTTTGGATACAGGTTAATGCGGTGAAGAAGGAGAGAGAAGAAGAAAAACAGGGACAGGGGTGAGAGGGAGTTCTTGCATCCACCGCTGTCGCATTTGCGAAAAGACAAGATTCCAATCTATTATATTTGGTTCTATACTCGTCGCGACCGAAACACAATGCTTTCGCTAGCACCCAAGTTCCTATGCAGATGGATCACCGTGAGTGTGCATGCGATCTTTAAAGGTCAATCCAAATCGCGACTCATGAATCCTAAAGGCGTCCGGGAACCATCCACGGAGCTCCTCTCCATCGCGACCTTCCATCATCTCCACGAGACCTCTCGCGGACATCCAGCATAAGACCATTCCATGACCCTGGAAGCCAGCAGATACCCAGAGGTCCTTCTCTCCCGGCATCTCCCCCACGAAAGGGAGCCCGTCGGGACCGTATCCCATAATTCCCGTCCACTTCATACGGATACGACCGTCGGGGTGATCGGTGCCCCAGTTATCCCCGAAGTATTGAGGGAGCGTGTTAATGAGATCTCGCATCGTGTCCTCATCCTCAGCCGAGTCATCTGTCGTGCCGTATTCATATAAACCATCTGATGCGGCGCTACTCAAACGACCCCCGATCACGATGTCTCCTTCGAATTTTGAACCTGGGGGTCGTGGAATCATGTAGTCGTAACCCTTTCCATAGGAGAACGTGTATGTGTTTTCTAGCCCACCTTGCGGCATATTAAGCCCAGGTCGCTGTGCCGTGACATGTCCGCGTAATGGTACTATGTGGCCCTGGAATCTCTTCAACAGGTGCGCCGTATATCCATTCGTAGCCATGATCACCCTCCTAGCTGTAACAGTGCCCCTAGGAGTTTCCACCTTGTACCCGCCCTCGGGTAATCTGTCCACACTCGTAACGGGCGTATTCGTCTGCAAATTCAACCCTTCCTTTATACAAAACTTTAGAACGCCAATGGTGAACTTATACGCGTTGATACTGCCTGCTTCGTACGAAATGCCACCGAAAACACCCTCGTCACCACCCTTACCGCAGAAGAACTTGCTGCGGACTTCATCGGGGTCGTGGAGCGTGTAAACAGCGGCGTCGTCCCCGGGCATGGCGTCCTGCAAGGCGCGGACAGCTTTCTGCGCCAATACCCAATTCTCCGCGTCATAAATCACATCCGTCGTGCTGCAGGGATGGCTGTCGCAATCGATACCGTGCTCGCGAGCAAAGGCGTGCACGGCGCGGATGTTAGCGAGTTCGAGACGGGCGATCTTGGCCGCCATTTCAGCCCCGTGCTCATACGCGTGGTGTAGAAAGGTGGTATACGACGCTGCTTTCGTGTGTCCGCCTGCAACAATCTCCTGTCAGCTGAGAGAGGTGAGCGGGCGAGTGATGGACGGGATACTGACCGTTCCGCCCGGTCGCGCCCGAGCAGGCTTGGCGCGCTTCTATCATCACGATATCCTTCGCGCCATTGTTCAGGAGATTGAATGCTACCGCGGCGCCCGTGATACCGCTTCCAACGATCACTGTGTCTGCTTTCTCAGGGAGCGACTCGGTGGAGCGTAGGTCGGCAATCTCGTCGACGTCGAGCTGCCAATAGCTCCGGGTGGGGTTGTCACTTGGCAAGGACACGGGAATCGCTGCACGATGCTCCATTTAGGTCGGATTAGATCAGATGAGATTGATTCTCATTCAGATCACAGTCTTGTCTTATTAGAATTAAGATGAGATAGATATCAGGTGTGCTGTATATGCTTTTCTGAGATTGTCCATACCCGTATGATGCCGGAGGCAAGTTGCTTCCTTATCAGAGCGGCGAGTAGGTAGCAGCTGAACTGCGGATTATTCCGTCTAAGCAGTGGGCACGCTGCAAGATAAGACTTCCCTCTGTAGGCAACCAAGCTCATGATCTCACCTTCTCTCTCAAATGTGTTCATTCTACATCAATTATCTCGTTGAATTCATTGGGATGTCTATGTATTCTCTAAGGTAAATGATTCTTCATAAGGAGTTCGATGGTTCCTTTCAGCGAATGCGGGGATGCGGGGCATGGAGGTGTTGCTGACGCCTACGACGAAGACCGATTTCAGCCATCACGAAGACGCTTCTTCATGGACGCACACGCGACAGACATTTTATCATTTGTGTTGGTATCTCGTAATAGATATTATATAATTACGTATACTTACTTCGACTCATCTATATACACTACCGACCCGTGTTTCCCGCGCTAAAGAACAAACCCCTAATGTGTGGATAAGTCTAACTCAAAAGTTGTTCGTCACTCCAGGTTGAATCTCCTCTAACTTCGCTTTCAACTCGGCCCAAAAGCACTTTCCTACGTCCGGGTTCTGGGTCGCCACTTCGGAGGGCTCTGCCACCTTGCAGTCTTCGAGATATTGACCATGCGACTCCAAACCCGCGATCCCCGCCGAAACTAAAGTCCCGCTACCTTGCTCCGTCGTCCTGGCCAGCATGGTCTTCACCAACCCGAAGGCCACCTTCTGCAGCCCCTTGGCCTCGCGCGACAGATCGGAGTGGTAAAGGCCGGGGGACACAGCGTTTATGGTCACGGGGTAAGAGGGATACTCCTCCGCGATGCTGCGGATAGCGAATACGCCGAGGAGCTTAGAGAGAGGATACTGCTCTTTCCAGTACGGGCTATGCTCTCTATTGTTTTTCACCGCTTCGAGGAGGTTGGACTTTGACTTTTGAGGAAACTGTATATGTCTGTGAGCCCCTGAGCTAGTGATGACGAGTAAGCCGAAAGGAATGCTCGGCCACCGTGGCTTTTAGCTTGGGTAGCACAAGAGCGACGAGCAGGTTGGTCGGGATGTAGTTGATCGCGATATTCATCTTCACCCCCTTTGCCCCGAATCCTTGGACTTCCTTGTAACTCGCCGAGACCAAGCCCGCATTGGCATGAAAGATATCGACTCGGTCAAGCTCGCTTTCAAGTCGAGTGGCGAAAGCCTTTATGCTTGAGGGCTGCGCCATATCGATCTCCCAGAGCTAAATCTCGACGTCGGTTGCGGACGGCCAAGATCAGTCTCTTCGTGCCAAGCCGAGCATAGTGGCGGCCTGCTTCTTTGCCAGGGCCGGTGTTGCTGCCCGTTATGACAATCGATTGCCCGGAATATGATGTGCTGGGGTATGAGAGTTTCCCAATCTCTATCAATTGGCTTTGTATGAATCCCATGGCGGGGATTTAGATATAACGAGATACGAATTCGACGCTGGACTTGAGATACTGTATTGTAGGACAAGACAAGGTGACCATCAAAGTTATTAAGTAGACATTCATCGCGAGATAAATATAGAACCTATAGTGTTCGTGTTACCTAGGGTTGACAGGGATCGTGGATTTGTTCAAAAGGGGGGAGGTGGTGGTTTATAACAACTCGAATTGTCCGAGGGTCTATATAAAATTGGCATTAGGACAACTGGGTCATATTCCCGGACTGCCAGGTGAGCTTCCTGAAGCTTTCAACTACACGCGCCAATAGTCGACTGGGAGTTGAATTTCTGTCAAGTCGACCCCGACTAACTGGTCGATTCCTCTGATTACACTGCGAATCGGTTGACTATCAAGATGTGTACTAAAGTCTCTAATACAAGCATGTGCGGTCTCAATTCAATCTTTGATAATGCACCGAGAAGTGTGGTAAGTCTACAAGATCATTATAGGACTGGGCATGACACGTAGTACAAGAAATCAACGAAGACCTCGTCGATTCCACGACGTTTGAGCCGTCCTCTCAGGCGCCGATCCTATATTCCCTTATCACTAAGTAGTAGGTACCTACCTTATGAAAGCCGTTAGTGTTCACAGGATTATTGGTGCCGTACTTTCTGTGCTATACCTCAAGTCAGGATTTACAGTGTCATGACTTGCGAATACGGGATTGTATCGGGTTTCGGTGTTTGGTCCTCGGGCAAGTTGATCAAAGAGATCACCAACATGCAGAGCCTCATGCCCAAGACTTGTGACGTCCGAGCAATCGACCAAAATGAGTATCAGATGCAGATGCATAGAATTGTATCGGAAAGATCGATTCTGTACTTGAGGATACGCCTCATTGTAGGAAAACGAAAACAGGTCGAAACCTAACCGTCTGCATAATTATTCTATATTTCGAATCGTAGCACTGCCCATTAAGAGCTAAGACCCTTCAGAGAAACATATCGCTAATGGGTGGCTTTGATAACACAACGTTTCCAGTAAGCGTTGGTTGAAGACTCGTTAGGAAACGTCCAGCACACGTTTACAAACAGATAATTCGAAAGCTATGGGAATCAATGCATTATTTTGGCTTCCCTGTCGAAGAGGTAGGTGGCCGGGGAAAAGCACAACCCCCTACTCCAATGGGAGACATGCTATCACAGAAAGCATCATCTTAACACTCCATTAGAAAGGGAATAAATTGCTTATCCCTTAGGTACATTGTAGGAAGAGGTCTGCCATTTTTGAGTTACACCATTGCTGACACGATATTTAGTGCTCATCCATGATGTATATTTTCAGGCGCCGAATTAACAGCTTTCCTTGTTCTATCAAGTATAATGTTGCCTGCAGGTCATTAGAAAGAAACAATACGCGGCTAGAGCCTTTTCTACCCATATTCGTGTAAAGGAAGGGTTGAACTGCTGCTATCACGTGACCCAGAAATCTTCGGCGCGGGATTTATGGCAAACTGCTGCCCCGACTGCGTAAACTTGCATGGCGCCACTCCCTTTACGCAACTCACCAGTCAAGGGAGTGTAGCGAGCGTGGTACACATCGCCTGACGGATTGGATAGCCATCCTCGAGTGAATTTAACGATAGGTTGTCACAAACTCTGTTTGTTTGGTCTACTGAGTCAATACTATGGAATCTAGGCTTCTTGACCACTCATCGATGTGGCTGAGGTCAGAAACTTGAGACCATATACAAATCCAAATGACAACACAATGTTTGTCAATATGGGAAGATAGACGTGGCCTGCTATGACTGGAGGTGTAAGACGAGTGCACAATAGAATTTTCTACCGTGTTTCAGGGACAAAAGAACGAACAGTATGGCATATCTAAGGGAGTGTAGATAAACACCTAAAGGCCTCGGTGTGATCTATTGAATATATGTTAGAAAATTCGTGCTCTATGCTCTCCGCAGGCTTTCTGCTTCTCATGTTTCTCTAAATCTATCAGTTATTGAACTCATCTTTTACTATCTCTACCCAATACTAGTCGTTTGACTTATTCTACCTAGCTTCTCTGTTACTTCGAGGGCGCTATGGATAACTATATTCGCCACCACCTTCCATACTCGACAGGCCAGATGGCAGCGCAGCCAGAGGCGCAAGGCATTAGAGTAAATTGGCAAAGAGAGGCACTTGAGGAAAAGCTACCAGACGCTTGCATAGAAGCTAACCAGCCACGGGAAATCCTCAAGGCTGTTACTGAACATTTCCTATGTATGGCTGCTATCCAACTCCGCTTCGACCAAGCCATAATTGAAATCACGTAAGCTAATTACCATTCCTTTTACTTTGTTTACCTATCTTCTGTTCAAGAGCACTATAACTGATCTCTGAGTTTAGAGAGCCACCACAGCGGATTGAAAGCATTCATATTAACCAATACCCAGAGGGACCTTGTCACCGAGTGACCGGGGAATTTAGTCACCGTGATCTTCGCTATCATGTACATGTGTGGATTGTAGGGAACCTATGGATGCACAAGCATATCTGGGCCCAATCCGCTACAAGCAATATGGACCCTCAACATTACTTCGATCCTCCACACGATCCAAATTTCTATGCAGGATGCACACAGTGCACGAGTCTGGAGCCTGGAAATAATGCACCCAAGCCAAGTCTCGACCAAATACAATCGTAAATCAGATATCCGAAGGATACCTTCGAGTTTCATAGTACACTCCGCCTCCTCACACGGCCTCGAGTTCTTATGATGTTGTCTGCGCATTATGAGGTTGCTGCTGCAGATAGATAGCTATTTGAAAACACTACACTGGTTGGGCTGGCTCGGTATTCATGACTACCTAGTCTCTGGCCACACACAAAGATTAGCCTAGGTAGAGCATAGACTGATGCAACCTCTTTGTCGGCAATCATCGTTTTGGATGACTCCATTGGTTATCTGGTGACCTGTGTCCGGACATTTTCTTTGCTACCCTTCAGCTGTGTGCTATCGTTTGCTCGCTATATCAGTTCACATCTCCGTCTGACAGTTCATGAGGAGGGATCCTATAATGTCTTGGTTGTAGGGTTAATTACTTATGCCAATTGATGTCAACGCACGTCTGACACGTGCAGATGACACGAAGGTGTTAAGGTCGGTACGGGCTACTTTTGATAGTGCTGTGTTATAGCTCTTACAAGTATTTCTGGGTTAAACAACGATTATAGGTCAGTCATAATCACTGCATGTCCTGAATATTGAATAGCTATTCAGAGATTCTGTCTTTCTGTGCTTCAGAACTCCATGTGACAGATATGTTACTTGGTAACGCAATTAATGAACCCCTGCATGGTGGGGGTTTGGGTTGGTCGCTCGTTGTACCATGCGGGGTAGCATAGTACTCGTTTTCTATGGGGAATTGGATGGTGTCGCGGGACCCGGCCCGGAGATGGTTTACCTGTGGTTTTGTGTCTTGGCTTTGCGTTGACGGCGGTGGCTGTCATTCGTTGCGGCTGACTTGGGGCATAAGTAAACTTGACCCCTGGCAAGAACCCTGGCCTGCTGCATGTTGAGTCAGCCATAGGCTGACAGGTTCGCATTTGAGATCATCTGATAGTGTACCCATCCTACTATTGAGAAGAAGACAAGGTTGAAACCAAGGTTTTGACTAAGCATTAGGCTGCCTATTCAAGGCGAGAATGAAGCTACACCTTGTCTCTAATTCTACGAAGTACTGGTACTACTGTGGCTTGTCACAGGAGGGATAAACGAATGAGAAAAGGAGCAGGCTATAACCATGCTCATACATTTCTACCTTTGGCACATCGGCCACCGAGGAACGAATGCATCGCCTTCATCTAAGTTCGGGAAGATGTTTCGGGGCCACATAAGTATGGAAAGACCTGAAAGTGTCACACGATGGATCCTTGAAAAGGCGATGTATCTTCTGAGTAAGTTAGTGAGCCATGCTACCTTGGACTTGATAACGGTATTCGAACAGTCATAAAAAGCATCATGATAACTGTGAGAAAAGGAACAGGGGGTCCTCCGCGTGATGTACGATGTGGCGTTTTGGGTATGGGTGCCTCGGAAGCCCTGCCCCTTGAGCTGTAGAAGTGTAAAAAGCTGAAGTATAATTATACCGCTTGCGCAGGTGATTACTCCCATATTAGGAACATGCCGGATATAATGACGAAATTACATGTCCAGTTCTTCCTCTTTCGTTCATGATTCTTATACTATACGAAGTTCCGATTGTTTTAATTCGAAGCGGACAATGACACCAATTGAGCGGCCGAAAATCTGCTTAAGGACGGCAATTGACCATCGCATCATCAGGCTGTGCAAGAAGATTATTCTGCGTGAAGGGGATCCGGAAACTAGTGAACATATCTCGATAATTCGCCAACACGGAGCCAGGCTAGGCCGCAAGAATGACGAGATTAATGTCACGGCAGAGCTTGCTGGACCGACCACGACGGGCGGCATAGTAGTTATCTTGAGTCAGCCCCGATACCGTCATCCGTTTGACAGAGGTCTCGATGCAGTAATCCAAGACTGTCCGACTTTCAGGACATTGGATGAATTATTCAGGACCGCATCTTGTAATTCATTGACTTTACGAGATAATGTGTCTTTGGTCGATCTATTGCCATTTACTCCCCAGCGACCAGAGAAGTTACCGCCTACATTGATTCGAAAGGCATTCGATACCTGCAGGCTGGCAATATGTGCAAAAAGTCCCGATGTAGTTCTTTGCGCGGGCAAAATTCGGCTTCCTACTCAACATCAGGGTACCACGAAGATGTCCGTGAGCCGTAAAATCTGCGATCCCAAAGGGGATCTCAGAAGGCTCGAAACCAGGTGTGTTGGCCAACTGGATAGATTTGACAGCGTTGGGCTCCAGGGAAACGGCCAAGAGCAGATCGTTATGTCGAGAGTGAGCGGATTCCACCCCAGCTGCGCTATGAGTCACCTGCCAGAGCATACCATCCTCAGGCAGCTTTTGCTATTAAACACAGTTAAAACATGCGGCCTATACAGAGAGGATTGGCAGGAGGTGAAGTGGATGGATTCGATTCGAGTCGAATGCTCTGGAATCATGGATAAAATCAAATGTTAGTTCTGGACGTGAATTCAAGTGTTACCGTACTTTCTATCTCAGGGCTAACAGCAATCAGACAAAGAGGAAAAGACGAGGAAACTGAAAAGAAAACGTCCAAGTCATTCCCAGAGATCCACACGTCAATCAAGGACAGTGTCTGACTATGGTGGTATTTACTTCGACATTCTTGAGAATCTTCGAAGAAGCATTGTCAGAATCGAAGACTTACAGCGCCGGCAACCGACTCAGACTTATGATAATCTACTCTCGAGTAAACTCAGCTACCGATGCAACGATGTGAATATTGTCTTACGGGAGGCATCAAAGCTTTTCAAGAGGCACTGGCCGAGAACGAAAAGAATGGCAGACCTACATTGCATTGTTGACATGGTATGGGGGCCCGCCATCTTGCAGATGGTATCAGCAAAACGCCACCGGAGCTGCAAAATTCCCGCCTGCAAAATATCATTCAACTAGAAATGTCAAATCTCGCTGCCTGTTCAACTGATGACAAATTCAAGCCTTCATTTAAACTCGAAAGGCTAGCGGACGTGTTTCTCCAGATGGCTGTTTCCGTCGAGGATATGCTGGGCGACCTCCTAGAGTCCAAAGATAAGCAAGGCTTTACACCTTCGAGAGAAGACACAAAGTCTTCTCAAAAGCGGAATGGGTCCCTTCAAGGAGAAATTATTGTAATTGATTGAAATAGGGAAGCCGATCAGCACAATGCCCAGTCTTAATCGGACCACCTCATTTGCGTCCGTAACTTAACCACACAGCATACTCTCTTCAACGAGCTCTGTAATAGGATATTACCAAGCAGCATTCATGATAAACTTCGAAGCATAGTTAAACTTTTCCAAATCGATATTGCGCCCAGTTCAAGGGCCCCTCGGGCATAGTCCACAAGCGTTCACCAACATCAGCACCAGCAGCACCCGCAACTACATGAACAGGCAGGATGTGCTCCACCGTTGGATGCGCCTGTCTCGCATCGCTGCGTCTCATCAAGGCCGACATTGCCGTCCTACGGTCTTCCGGCTTCGAGGAAACAGCTGCTTCCAAGGCATCGTCAAAACTGATGGAGTATCTAATAGCGATACTTGTCAACAGAAGTCCGGATGAATTCATAATCAGTACTGGAATCAGCAGGGGATCGACTTACGGCATGGGCTTGGTGCTGCCTCGATTAACCCTGTAATCCTGCAGGTTATGAGCGGCCATTCCTGCGCCGATAATGAGAATTCCTTCGTCTCGGAGACCTTCGAGAGCCTGGCCCATGCGGTAATGGAGGCCTGAGTCCTCATTGTTGAATAAAGAGACTTGAACAATTGGGACGTTCAGGGGGTTGCGTTTAGGGTCGAACGCTGTTGCACTCGCGACGTTAGAGATGAAATGCTGAGAAATATGGATATAACAGGCTCATTGTTCATTTACCAGCTAGAAACCCGACCCATACACCATGGTCCAAGCCTCTCTTGACTTTCTCAACTTGTATGCCGGCCCCAGATAGTTTCTGAGCAACTTTCTCGGCAATCTCCGGGCTTCCTTTGCTCGGATATTTGTACTCGTAATAATGTGGAGGGAAGCCGTAGAAGTCATATATCAATTTGGCGTTTTCAGCAGCGTTGATACTTACCCTGCTAGGCCCGTCTTGCCAGTGAGCAGAGAAGACAACCACCGCCTTGGGTTTTACCTTGGTTGTGATTTCTAACCCAGTCTCACCCAGTTTGAGATAGGCGGGGTGGTTCTGGTTTTCCATGAAGTTGGGGCCGCCTATGCCGAGGAAGTAGACGGGCATCCGATGAGCTGAAGGCGACGGGTTAGACATGGTGATCAGACCTTTGATTGACGTGTTGTCGGTTGCTGGCGTCGAAGCGGCGGGTTTGACTAAACGATATGCGAGAGATATGAACAGGACAAGAAGCGAAGTAATGAAGAATGCCGACTTTGCAGGAACAGGCATCTTGTGTTCCTCAACGCGAAAACCATGCACAATTGGCTGGCCCCTGAAAGGGGCTTTCGATATATATCTGCATTTTGAATCTGAGGCACAACTCGTAAGCCAGGATTAGTGGCTTACAAATGTGAAATCGTATACAAATCATGACAGATGCCCCAAATCACCGTCGTCGGAATCTGATTCTGGGATTGATAATAGGAGGCGGCTGAAGAGCGGTCGCATTAATACACGATCGCCCGTCGAGCGGTAAGTGGGGTGACAATCCGACCTAGCCAGTGACAGAGCTAGATCCGGCACCTACGCCCCCGCATGCCGCGCGCGAACTGGAGTCTCCTCGGGAATCAGCTCGAGTTGTTCTGCGGTATGTTGTCGTAGATAGGCGAACATAGGACGTGGAACGGCAGATAGAAAGTTTCATCGAGGTACTATAGCACCAGAGAATCGAGCGCATTGCTTACAAATGCGTCAATAATGAAAACGGATCGCGCGGTAGATACTATGGGGCGATGTGGTCTGTGAATCTAAGCTCTCATCCCACGGGGCTCTAGATCTATCCTACTTGACTGATATAAAGCTAAGTGTCTGGGCAAGAGAATGTGATTCAATAGAACCCAGTATCATCAGACATTGACAGCTTCCGTAGAACTTAAACGGAGAAATCCATTCATCTCGAGAATCTTCTATCAACCTACAATGTCGTCGCCCGTCGTCTTGATTCTAGGAGCCGGTCCCCGGGTCGGTGCCTCTGTCGCTGACAAGTTCGCCACTGACGGGTATAAGGTCGCCCTCGCATCCAGAAAAGGCACCGGCAGTCTTAACGAGCAAGGCTATCTTTCCCTCAAAGCAGACTTCACCAACCCTGAGTCGATCCCAGCGCTGTTCGATGCAGCCAAAGCTGAGTTCAAGGCCACACCCAATGTCGTCATATACAATGCGGCGGCACTGACTCCGCCTCCCGACCAGGGCTCGGTCCTGTCAATTGGGGCTTCGAGCGTCGCCTCCGACTTGAACGTGAACACTGTGAGCCCGTACGCCGCTGCGCAGCAGGCTGTGGCCGCCTGGGATACGCTACCCGGTGAAATCAAGAAGACCTTCATCTACACTGGCAACATCTTGAATAAGGTCGTCTTGCCTGTTCCCCTCATGCAGAACCTAGGCATTGGCAAGTCTGCTTCTGCATACTGGATCGGTCTGGCTGACACGCTGTATGCTGCGAAGGGATATCGGTGAGTAAAGGCTCTCCAAAATTGTGCCTACCTTGGGGAAGAGGCTCTAATAGTTTCGACTTGGCAGTTTCTTCTATGCGGATGAACGTCACGAGGATGGCAAAATTAAGGCAGCGCAGCTTGACGGTCCGACCCATGCCGAGTTTTATGCTGAGTTGGTTAAGCACGAAGGCAAGGTACCATGGAATGCCACCTTTGTCAAAGGAAAAGGCTATGTTCAATTCTAGACAGATAGACCGTAATCGAGATATCGGTGTGCAGTTGATAAACCAATGTAACTAGTTTGAAGTAACGTTAGACTAAACGAGTCAATGGAAGGTATATGTTTAGAAGGGTATCTCTCACTCATTGATTATATTTTACTCTCTCACACGAGTAGTACGAGGTCACCTTGATATCGAAAGCACGTGGCGAGATCATGGCCATCAAGATTTTCGGCATTATCATTGCGCCATACGGCCTCCATCACTTTGAGAGCTTTGCGTAAGGTACCGAAAACGCTTGGCGGCTGGAGAGACTCTATTATCTCGCGCAGCTGTATCGCTAGTTCCGGTTCGGCTAGGCAACCCGCTACACAAATAGGCCATACCATGGTCCTCAACAACGCTGGTGGCGATACCTGGCACACTGATTCCTCCACGATGAGTCTCACCAGATGACGTATCTCGACGCTAGCAGGCTGCCAGCCAGATACAACGACCGATAAGTAAATGAGTGCTGAATAAGCCCAAGCGAGGGTGACTAGGGGCTTCTGGGAAGCAGTACTATTTTCTGCAAAAATATCGAATATAGCATTGCTGTTCTCGGAGTTGGCTACCGTGCTTGTTTGGAGCCGGGTGAGGCCAGTTTCCAAAGAGCTCTTGATACATGTAGCACGACGAACCGATTCCATCACATCCAGAGTTCCGCCGCGCTTGCAGCGCTGCTTCCATGCATCAAGCACGGCAATCTCACCTATCTGTACCAAAACCCAATTCTGACAGCCCACAACAGACTCGAGATCAATGACTGGACCCGTACCTTGGATATTTTCCACCAGCAGGCTGTGATGGTACTCGTAGAGTTGGGGCTGTTCCTGGAGTACCGTGCTGGCGACTATGTCGTCAAATATCAACAAGGTAGATGAGAAGTGGAAGGCAGCTTGTTCCGCGCTTGGAAGATGACCGTATAGAGCCTCACTCCACGATTGCGGCCCTACACTATGCATGGCTGCCTCAAAACTCGAGTTGAATCCCAGCGATTCGATACTTCTAGCGCTATCGAGAAGCTGCCTAAAAAGTGCTAGGGCGCCTCTCAGGTGCGCTTGGCAGTTGTCGAAGCTCAACACAGCGATCTCAAATCGTTGCACCTGCATAATGCTTGCCATGACTCTCGCAGCACCGTGTAGATGTTCGGTGATATCCGAGCCGCTGATGACTTGCAGTGCTTGTTGCAGGAGTTCAAAGGCCTCCTTCGTTTGCGCGAGCACCGTCTCCCAATTTGGCCCTCCCCGCGATAGCGAGAAGAAGTAGGAACTCTGGCAGAGTGCGGCCCGACGAACCACCGGGCTTTTCATCATCATCTCTAAGAGCCAGGCTCTACCACCTTGTAGCAACGAGGGCTGGTAAAACGGGAACAAGAAGGGGAACACATGATCGATGTAGAACATGGTAAGAAGAGAGTCGTCGGGCTGACCGGACGTTGAATTCTGACCCCGTGGCGCGGGCTTGCAGTCCACCCGCCGCGGCTTGACAGCCCTGAGCGCAAGGGCACATGGTTCCGTCAGTCGTCCATCGGTAGAAGTATTAGTATCTCGAGCATTTGATGCTTGCGGCGCAGTCTGATTTGGGGCTGGCGTGGACCCGATGGATCCGGCAGTTTCGGAGTGGTGACGATTTCCAAAGCGGCGATGACCCCTCTCCTTGACCTTGCGTCGTAGGAACTCGGCCATCTCCTCTTGTTTCGCGCCACCGTCCATCCAGTCCGGCTTCTCATCGCCATAGTGGCAAGTTAGGTTGAGTGCATCGCAGCAGTCGCATACAGGATGCTGCTCGTCGCATTTCTTTCGCCGCAGTCGACAAGTCCAACAACCGCTGGAACTTCTGTATTTGTTTATTTTCCGAGGGGGCGCGTCCGTTGCCATTTCCCCGATGCTCTAGGTATGAGTATAGTTGAGGTAACTGCCGGTCCAATTGACCCTCAAGAGCGCGCTTCGGATTACAAATACGCTGCCAGGTAAAGGTTAGCGTAGAAAATCGGCGATCTCCACTAACACCCTTCCTCCTTGCTCAGTAGCGACGAGTATGATACTTTACATATTGATAATCTAAATTAATGTTATAGTCAGTATGTACAATTAATATACAGCTTCGCATAGGAAAATATTCTGCATTTTGCGCAAATACTTGGGATACCGTTTCTATCATACTTCCGTAAACCTAGGAGCAGCATACCTAACATAGCTCCTCGGACCAGCCTCTGGACTGACGTGGCCAGGGTCAAGCGTACTCAACTATCTCGGGTATCAAAGGGATAGGCAAGTCTTATGATGGTTGTGAGGGAGAAAGGACTTGAACGTGAACTGGGGAGTAAGATGATTTATTATGACCTATCTCTAGCTACCTATTTTCCTCCAGGTCTACATAGATCTATGCTCCTTGTCCCTCAAACCTTTATCTCTGTGCACATGCATAGATTCCTCTGGTCTCTGTCATATCAAACAAGTAAAGAAAGATTGTCAAGTCTGGTAGCAATGGCTTCCGGGCGTAGGGGCGTCTATTCAAATCTATACATCCTTAACTAACACACACGTAATTTGAAGAAGTAGGAGTAGGCATGAAACCCCATTGTGTGAAGAGCTTGACGAATCGTGTGTAGGGTATGGTATGTAGAGGACATTTCAGGAAAGCGGGTCGAGTCGTTGTCTACTTGTATGTACCGAGAGTAACCAATTGAGCGACCGAGAAGCGGGCATTGGAGCGGTTCAAAAGAGAGGGTTGTCAGAAGTGTAAAGCGATGATACTTGGCGATCCACATACTGGAATGTATAAAGGACCCTCCATCCTGCCGCAAGGCGTACTGTAACTTAACCTTCTACTTAATCAACGGGATTACATGTACTACTCTTGACAAGGGTAGATAATCAAGCAATGGGGTGAGACGGTATTGATTTAGAAGAAGATAGTCAGTCAAGACATGAAAGTCAGCGATCATGATGATGATTAAGAAAGTGCGGCACCGTGTTTTGAAATAGCGGCTCCGGAGCTACCTATGGCAAGGACAGCTGCAAGGATACCTGGAAGTGCACATTAGCGTGCCCAATCGCTGTTACTAATATTGATATTATCATGTGCAAGAAGTACTATATATGCATGTAGGAATTGAGGATACAATCGAGGCATGCAACAGATCACTGTAACGGAGGCATGGACGTGGTTGTGAACCTGCCCAATCAGCTAATGTACATACCGGTACTTGAGTAGCCAGGGAGGAGCAGGAGAGAGGATAGCCAATCAGATAAAAGTCTTAGTTATATCCAACTTTCCGAGTCACATCTAAACAATAACAATGAGACCGCGTAGCGGATATCGATACTCGCGCATTCACCCTGAACCGCAGTGTCTAGGCCTAAGCTTCCACGAAACAGCCAACTTCCAAATAATATTCCATCATAAGCACAACGTTATGATCATCATGGTTGATCGATTGGAAATCGTCAGTTTACACGTTAAAACCTCTTTAACCTTGGCGGGGCTTTGTTTATTAACAGTAGACTAGCTGTCTCGGAAACCCTCTGACGTTGTCGCCACGCAAGGCATACATCTCATTACTCGACCGAACACCCCAGTTCTCGAAGTAGCTTATCATCAAAGATTTATTGCAGAAATTACTAGATCTCTATCAAAGCTTAAAATCCAAGGATATCTTCGACGGAGTAAATACGGCTCAGCTGCTGATGAATGGCCTGCAAGACACACTCCTCCCGAAATAAGGGAGAAATATTCTGCCAAGATGAAAGCCTGGGAGAAAGCCTTCCATGAAGTGTGTTCCAGTGAAGATGGTATCAGTGACGAAATTAGTGACAGTGCCGAGGAGAATTATGCTACTATCGACAGCGAGGGTGGTGGAGAGACTGGCCAGATAGCACCTAAGACGGCACCCAGAAACAAGTCACCAGAAACAAGCCCATTTCCGACGCCGACGCCACTGTTTGCGCATCTTCCCATTCAGACATCACATGAAGAAACACCGATTTCCACAAATATCGAAAAGGAGTATCCTAGAAAGGCTCACTTTAGCAATACTCGAGAAGCCTATTTAGAAGAGACAAGAGCAAATGGGTCACACGAGGAAAGCCACAAGCAGCCACGGATTGAAGTGATCGTCGAGGAGGAGAAGGAGGATAAGCGACACCCTTCGAAGCGTATTAGAACGGAATAATAATCCAAATGTTTATTTGGTCCCGTTGCCCTCCAATTCGGCCTTTCCTTTCACAAACACACCTAATAGTCGATTTCTCCCGATTGTGCCCTCGAGTTCTGGTTTCACAACATATATCCCTGGGCCTTGGTGATCGACAGTCGTGCCCTCCAGCTCTGATCGCGTCGCTGTAGGATCTAGCTCCGGCTTCAGACCCCAGAACCCCCCAGCTCCGTCGCTTGGATATTCTTGCGCTAGATTAGCGTCATTCGATGGCATAGTATGTATCTGGTGTTTCCTTCGGCGATATCGAGCTAGAAAGAAGTATGCTAAAGCAATAAGCAAGATGATTGCAACAGCACCGACAACTCCGCCAACGATGGCTGCAGTATTTGAGCCTGACTGATGGATGGATGTGTTGGTAGGTCGCGGCTGTGCTGTAGTCGACCCCGTAGTCACAGCGGAGGAATTAATCAAATCACGGCTGCTAGCTGGGTCGCTGCTGATGCTGCTGGTATCATTGTTGTCTGTGTTTTGGCGCACAAGAATGACTGGGGTAGCCTGTGCGAAGATGATCTGATGAAAATTGCGTGAAAGAACGGTCGTTGAGGAAATGTATCCTATATCAGGGTTTTCTCCCCATCCGCCCTGGCCAAAGATCCCCGTTGTCAATGTAGCCGTGCATTTGTAGCTTTTGTCATTGGTGCCTATGTCTGTGCATGTCAAGCCGCTGCGCATTCGTATTAGAACTCAAGGAATCATCAGACTGGGAAAACGTGCCGACACACCTTGGACAGCAAACTGCAGTATCGGATTGGCTTGAGGCCGTGGTCATACCTGATGGGCAGAGCAGTCCGGGAGAGTACGTAAAGATTGGGCTCTCATTGAAATCGCTGTCTGTTGCAAAGCTTGGCAAGCATTGTAAGTGCGCGCCTCCTGTGGAGCTGTCTATTTCTAATGAGGGCATAAATAAAGCAAAACATGTAATGTCATCGCACCCGGCATCCGGAATGGTGATAAATGGCGTTATGCATTCTGTCGGTGGAATGAACACGGTGGTAAGGGGTAGGTTTTGCGTAACGGATGCTATTAAACTATTACTGCGATCTTGTGAAGTTTTCCTATTGGACGACATATTTGGTTAATCAAGCCTGTATAAGTGGCTACCGGTATGAGATATGAAGCGAAAGAGAAAATGAAGAAGCCAGAACTATCTGCGACGAAGTAAAAGTGTGTTTGAAGGATTTCGGAACGGCTCCTTTTGCAACCGTTGTAGTGGCTGATGAGGCTGTGTCTAGATAAAGTGGTCTCAAGGTTTCCCTTATATGGCCAATGAGAACAAGAATTTTAGCTACCTAGAGTTTTAGGTTATATTGCAAATCCGAGATGAGACCAATAAGCGCAAGTGCATCGGCCGTGACGATTTTCGTAGGATTCGCCGTGACCTTACAATACGACCTACCCCTTGACACCACCAACTCGAGATATCGTCTCTCAAACATACAGTTCACGTCTAGCAGATCAAAATAGGTGATGATCGCTAGGTATCAGTGATCTTTGAAACCATTAATGGTAAATAAAATAATGGTACCGGAATGCTGGTAGCTATAGGATTGGGTCAAGCATTATAAATGAGGTAGTAGAGATTACTCAGATAATCAGTATCTTCCTGTCCTTTTAAATCTTGGACTACACAGTAGCTCCATAACCCAGCTCAGATTCAATCCTTCGAAACTAGTAGGATTTAGCATCCTGGCGGCCCCAAATTCGCCAAGATGCTGTTGAGGCTAGCAACCTGTGGGCGAAACCTGAAACGCGGGGTAGCTGCCTAGTTATCTAGAGTAAGTAATACGCCCAGAGACGTATTCGGCCAAGGTATTGTTGCTTTTGGTCATAAACAAACCAACCCTGAGTTTCAAGATAAGAAAACACCACGATGGAGTATGAAATATGTAGACCGTGACAAGAAGAATAATTCAAAATGGGACATCGTATGTGCAACACAAACACTGATGCTTTGGAGCACTCTTCGCCGCTGCACACGGTTTACGCTGCGTAGCTGGCTAAGCACCCACCATAGATTCTAGAGACCTGCTGAGGGTGATTTTTATTACGACCCTGCTTCTATTTGATCACTTTCTCAACTCCATTATGAGAATTTCATGCAAGGAGTTATAGGGACGAGTGGTCAACTTATTGTAACATCATTCCAATTGTAAGGCCTCACGTGGATTGAGGATTAACGTGATGTGACAATAACATATCAACCTGGATTACTCGCTGAAACTAAAGCATAGTTGAATGGAAGTGTAAATACACATCTATTGATGAATAAAAAAGAATCACATGGGTAGACGGGGTCGGAAATAGAGATAACTCTTTGGTGAAACCATTAAGATGCTGCTACCCCTACAGCATGTCTTACGTTATAACATGAACTAGCTAATTGTAAATCTGCTACCTGTAAGGAGTGACAATCCTAATGAAATAGGATACGAGCAGCGATCCTCAACATAATGAGACGGTATTACATGAATATCTGAGAGGGGTCGCATTGATCTATGTCCAGCAATTTGCCACTACCGCTTACCCGGTTGCGGGCAAGCAGATCCTTCCTTCGTGCACCGGCTATGTGATCACAAAGATTAACTGGGGTCTGATGTGATGCTATGGAAAAAGCTTACATTTTCTACCACGCAGCATACAGCATATGCGCCACCACAGGCCGCCTGGAAATCGTCCAAACTTGCGGGGTTTTCAGGACCTGAAAGAATCAGTACTTTATCTTCAAATATGCACCCTGTTTACAGTGCTCTTACCAGGACCACAGCTGTTCGGGATACGTTAGCTCAGCTTGAAACAAATGTAGCTAGGAAATACATAGGCGTTATAAGACAACTTACGCTGCATATAAACCTTCTTGAAGCAGCTTGACTCCGCAACACTGTGCATATTTGTTCCCGTATTGGGGGCATGGTACATAGTATCGCTTTTCTATGTGTGATGACAATGCCCATGCAGCTCCAAGGTAAGCGGCAACGACTGGTGCATGAAATTTCATCTTGTTAGTGTATATCAGATGGTTTTAAGTGCCGTGATGAGGTTTCCACTGACTTCAGTTTAGAGAGTGCTGGGGAGGGCGGCCAATATATATACATGTCCGACTTAAGACAGTTACTCTGTTGATTATTATACCCTGAAGCCCAACCCAACCTTCATGGCTATCACTGTCCGACCAAGTATCAGTATTATTGTGAGCAGTTACATACTGGTCTCTACTAGCTCATCAAATAGACTGTTAAGTACTCAGCCGACTATTTGGAACCATCCAGTGAAGATTCATTATTCTTTACGCATAATGAATGATATCATGGCCCCATAGAGGTGGCGTGTCGGACAAGGCATACCAAATCGAAGACAGGATCGAGAAGTCTCACCGGTGCCAGCCACTGGGTCAGCTGGTCAATGAATGTGTTGGATAATTAGGTAACGATGAATTCATTATTTCAGCCAAAGCGAAAAGCGCGGAAAGCCAGGAGGAGCTGTATTACCACAATCCTTCAGATAAAGTTCTTATATCACACAGGATCCTCCAGCTGAAAGGCTATATTTTTCGTGTTACATATACCAAGGTGTGTCCGTTGTCGCGACCTTCGCGCCTCACGCGATTACCTGTGATATCATCTGAGTTACGCTATATGTAATACTAATAGTTTCTATTCACTTTCTAGTGTTGTGTACTGAGACTTTCAGAGACAGGCTTGGTACATAATTGTAATTATTACCCTTGTCTCTCGAATAGATAAGAGAACGTAATGAGCGTGGCCTATCCAACTTGAGATATGGTTGAAAGCGCCTAGAGTGGCACGTAAAGATTGACGTAATGCATGTGGTACAGACTTGTGCATGGACATATGTCACGGAGTACTGGATACGAGGCGGCAGAATCTTATTTCGGACATCGTCTATCAATAAGATAATCTTCATAGCTAGCCTTACATAACTTGGACTTCTAGATCATCTGAATAGACCTCGACTGATCGGCACTGAAAGTGGTATCGGTTGACTTCCACTGACTCTTCACCTCCCTGCGGGCATTCTCAACTACTGTAATTTTCAAGAAACCATCTGCTATGACTCGTCAGGTCTTATTCGTCGTATTTCATTTGTCGCATTTTGCTACGTCTGTCGGCCGCAACTAGCGCCGAAAAGAACCTGATACAACGTATCCTAGGGTCATTGGGTAACGATTGCAGTATGTTGGAGATAGGCTTTCCTGACTGAAAGTTAGCATACCCGTTTGCATTGCAACGGGCAAGCGCATATATGAAAGGTTGGCGCTGCAGCCCGAGACTGGAACTTGGGCTCCTGCATCTCACTTCACTTGTTGAGCTGTTTGCTCACCAGTCGAGCCTTTTTCAGCTACAATGAGAGATTGTCCAGCTGTTTCAGAAAATGAATTTGAGAAGAAAGTAAGTTAGTCTCACCCAAGGCGATCTAGCTACCACGGTTCTTTGTGCACACGGAACAGCATCCCATTTATCAGATGGCCGTCTGCATATTCTATTTGCGCCAATAACGTTTCGGTTCCCCGATAATCTCTATGGTGTTTGATAGGCTCGGATGCTACAGCCGTCATCTTTACCTTCACTGCGTCGAGTTACCCCTTATCTCCGAAGGGGAATGAGGGGTGTATGTGAGGGTTTGGATTGAAGCCGTTGCTGGAGTAATGTATTGCTGGAATCAATTTCATTCACGCTTCCGGATTATGTGTTTGCATAACTGAACCCACATGCACATTCGCATGTGACAAATCATGAGATCAATGCATGGTTTGCTCCAGCCAGCTACATCTTTCCTTTATCATTTTAAGGACGCGCTTGTTGGTCTCACGTTTGGCATGCAGCTAATGCAGTGGTGCGTGGCACCTATCTCCAGCTAGATATACCTCTTGTTGTCTTTGTTTCCTCAGCGACTTTATGTTTGCCACGTTGTCATGCCTCTTTGATCTGGGACTTTCATTTGGAGGACCTGAGCAACTTAGACTACGTCAGACACGCGATACAGACAAGCCCATAAGTTTTGGTTTTTTTTCTCTACCCTTTTTACAGGCAGACCGCCGCTTTATCTTGAAGACCTCCTTCGTTGTCTCGCAGCCTTACGGTTGCCTTGCAGCTCTGTGTAACACTGACCCCGCAGACTTCGCATCTGCGAGCACGCGTCTTTCTGTTGACAACATCTACCTTTTGCTTTGCCTCGATACACCTAACAACAACTTTGGCGGTTAGATTTTTCTTTGCGAGATCAATATTATACGCCAGATTTTGACTTCCTCAATAATACACCCAGACTTTGAATTCTCGAGGCTAAGCAAGATGAGTAACCCCCGCCCCGCAAAGCAACCTTGCTTTCAGTTCAAGAGAAACCGGTGCACTTTTGGCGCTCGCTGCAAGTTCTCTCATGACCTGAGCAGTTCGGCAGCAGGTCAGCATGGGGGTCCGTCAGCTCCATCGCAGATGCGGAGTTCAAGCAGAAAAGACGAAGATGATCTCAGAGAATGGAAACGGCTTCTTCGCCAAGGACGCTTCTCTCCTAACCGCAGTACATGTGATCGCTTCTTCGAGCTAGCTGTCAAGCTCATTGACGGGGATCTAGGTGCCTCTCAGGAAACCATCAAACTTCTTGCCAGTGAGGATGGTCTTGCGTACATTCGCTTGCTTATTGAGAACCACCTTGCCATTGCTACCGCTGGCTATGCAAAACAAGATGTTTGGTTTAAGCTGTTGCAACCCCTTTTTACTATCATCACACACCATCGCGTGGTCGATTCTGCAGTGCTTGAGCAGCAAGTGGCTACTATCTACAACTTTATACAAGGCATTGGTGGCAAGCGAATGAGAATTGTGTTCAATTTTGTCATTGATCTTGTTAAATCAAGTGCTCTCACAAGCATCTCAACCAGCAATACCTCACCTACTTCAAAACCAGTCATTATTGAGACTTGTCTAGCAGTTCTCTGCAAGATGGTTGACTGCAATACGAACAATATCATAGATGAGTATTTCAAGGTGGTGTCCGAGGAGATGGAGTCGTCATTGAAGGGCTTGGAAGTCACGTCTGACCAGTATTCCATGATGCAGTCGAAGAAATGGATTGGCTATATCCATTCCCGCCTTGGAGTTGGGGATAAGCTGCCATCATTCCAATCCCACACGCCCCAAACCTCTGAATCACGCGCCAAGTTCACTCTACCCAAGGATTTTCCTGGTCGCCTTTGTGCAGCAGGTGCTCGTCATGACAATGACCATGCTAGGATCACAGATATCAGTATCCTTCCCACCAATGATGAAGTTGTCTCGACCAGAGCAGAGTACCTACCGACCAACGACCCTTCGTCGTTTCACCTTCCTGGTATTGTTGGGCGCCTTGATCGAGAGTTTCGACTATTGCGAGAAGACACGGTAGGCCAGTTGCGGGATGCAGTACGTGGCGTGCTAGAGATAATGCGACATCCCAATCAGAAGTTGAAAGGCGATGAGCGACGAAGCTTATTTACGTACATGTATCCAGGCGCGGAGATTGTTGATGCTTCCTTTGACCAATTAAGCGGCCTGGATTTGTCAGTGCGTTTTCCACAACCAAGAGGTGCCACCTATCAGAAACGTCAGGAATGGTGGACACAATCCAAACGACTACAGCCGGGTGCACTTGTATGTGTGATCAGCGGCGATGGCTCAGTTCTGTTCTGCGTTGTCGCCGAAACTACCATCATAACCTCCGACCAGAAATTGAACGGGCGTCGAGTTAATGATACTACGCAAGAGACATCAGATCAGCAAAAGCTTTCCCTAGCAGAAGATAACGAGTTTTCATTTGTTCATCTCAACATTGCGGAGCTCAAAGACAATAACATTCAGCAGGCCCTTCGCTGGTACCGGAATGTTGGACCGAATCACCCAAAATATCTTGTTGAGTTCCCTGGTGTGCTACTGGCCGCATTTCAGCACACTCTCGTGGCACTCCAACGTATGTCCAAAGTCCCTCATGTGCCATTTATCGACTTAATTGCACCTGGAAATCAGAAGACAGGGATGGTCGATATTCCACCTCCGCACTACGCCACAAAAGCCGGTTTTTACTTTGACCTTGAATGTTTGGTAACAGACGGCACCAAGCTCAGGCTTTCCCACGACCAGTATCTGAATCATAGAACCCTTATGAAACACTCGACACTAGACGAAACCCAGTCTTTGGCTCTTATTAACAGCCTGCTGCGAGGTCTCGCACTGATCCAAGGGCCTCCTGGGACCGGCAAGAGCTACACTGGCGAAAAGATTATCAAGGTTCTTCTTGCAAACAAGGAACGAGGGGATCTGGGTCCGATACTATGTGTTTGTTATGTAAGCAGCCTCAGACAGGTGATTCCATCATCTTCCTCGCTAGTATCTAACACATCATCATCTTAGACGAACCATGCCCTAGACCAATTGCTTGAACATCTACTAGACGATGGAGTAAAGCAAATCGTTCGGATTGGCTCGCGCTCAAAGTCTGACCGGCTTGAAAAAGTCAATCTCCGAGTTGTGGCTAGGTCCGCCGAACGTACAAAATCAGAGAAGGCCGCCTTGTGGGAAGCGAGGGATGCATTGGTGACGCTCGATTCAAGTGCATCGCGTTCGTTGCTACAACTTGAACACTGTCTTGGCCAACAAGCCCTTCAAGAATATCTGGCGGAGCATCACCCTTCACACCATGAAGCCTTATTTGGAAAATTGGTGGATGAAGAGGGATTTCAGGAAGTTCAGCGCAATTCTCATAAACGCGTTGACAAGTGGCTACGCCATGGCAAAGCCGTTAAGGAGACCCGTGTTGGGCGCCAAGTTGAACAATTGTTCGCAGCAGACCTTTGGACCATGACTCATACAGAACGCCAGAACTTGTATCACTACTGGCAAAGGCAGATCCGAAACCAGATCATTCGAAGTGTTGTCTTCGAGCACCGAGATTATGTAAAAACAAAGGAAAAACGCGACCACATCTATCAAGAGGTTGATCTACGATGCTTATCATCAGCAAATGTGGTCGGAGTTACAACCACTGGCCTGGCCAGAAATCTGAATCTCCTCCGAAGGTTAAGATGTAAAGTACTGCTGTGTAAGTACACATCCATATCTTCCTTTTGATACCTTGACCCCTGAGATGCCTGCTTGTCATTCTAGCCCGTTAGTTACCGATTTCGGGAATGGCAATCATCAGACTATCCTATGCCCTACTTCCTATACTGAGCACATTAGCTACTTGGTCCATTATAATGAATAATTCGTGACTTAGGAGGCGGATGGAATACACTAACATCTATCATTAGGCGAAGAGGCTGGTGAGGTGCTAGAAGCGCATAATCTCACCGCGTTACTTCCATCAATCGAACACTGCATCCTTATTGGCGATCAGCTACAGCTCCGGCCACAGATTCAGAACTATGACCTGAGCTCGGCAAATCCTCGTGGTGTCCAATATTCATTGGATGTATCGTTATTTGAGCGCTTAGTAAGTCCGTCACGAGATGAAGAGCAACAGCTCCCTCGTGATACTCTCCAGACTCAGCGCCGTATGCACCCTAGCATATCCAACCTTGTTCGACACACCCTATATCCGGCATTAGTGGATGGTGAGGCGGTTTCTAAATATCCCGAGATCATAGGTATGAAGAAACGTCTATTCTGGCTTCATCATACAGTTCTAGAAGATCGAGCCCAGAATCAAGATCCTACCTCTACATCACATACGAACTCTTTCGAAATCGAGATGACTGTAGCCCTTGTTCAGCATCTCGTTCGGCAAGGCACCTATGCCCCGGATGAAATTGCTGTTATTACTCCTTACCTCGGACAGCTTCATCGCCTTCGACGAGTAATGCAAAATTTACTACAGATATCTTTTGGTGAGAGGGATCTTGAAGACCTAGCGGCGCTGGATGCAAGCAAGGTTGAAGAAGATGAGGGTTCTCCTGTTCTTCCGCCCAGTACAAGCACTCGGACAACGCTACTGAAAAGCATTCGTCTTGCGACTGTTGACAACTTCCAGGGTGAGGAAGCAAAGGTTGTTGTTATCTCCCTCGTCCGAAGCAATCCAGAGCGACGCTGCGGATTCTTGAGTACTAGCAATCGCATCAACGTGCTCCTCTCGCGGGCCAAGCACGGGATGTATCTAATAGGCAATGCGGATACTTACGAACGTGTCTCTATGTGGTCACAAGTTATCTCGATGCTCCGAAATGAGAACAATATCGGACCTGCTTTGCAACTTCAGTGTCCTCGACACCCTGACCAGCTCATTGAAGCCTCAACGCCCGATCACTTTCTTCAATTTGCTCCTGAGGGAGGTTGTTGTCGGCAGTGCGACCGAAGACTGGCTTGTGGGCATGCCTGCATTAATCGATGCCACTCTCAGGTTCTTCACAATGCTGTTAAATGTCTGGAGCCATGCCCACGGCCAAAGCAAGGCTGTGATCACCCCTGTAAACTGTATTGTGGAGATACCTGCGAGCCTAAGTGCAGAGAAATAATCGAGAACCCCAGCACCTCCCTACCTTGTGGGCACCAGGTGACGAGAGCTTACTGCTGGCAAGTTCAAGAGCCATCCTCTATCATTTGTCGAATGCAAGTTACCAAGACTGTGCCTGGCTGTAACCATACGGTCAGCGTCTTCTGTCATACCGACGTGACCTCAGCAAGCTACAGATGTACAAGCCTCTGCGGCGACCCCCAACCTTGTGGACATTCTTGTCGTAGTCAGTGTCATCGTTGTAAGGATAGAAAAGATGGGAGCATAGCGGGTGAACACCACGAGACCTGTCGACAACCTTGCAATCGCGCGTACACCGCTTGCTCTCACGCCTGTTTGAAGGCTTGCCATGGTGAGAACAAGTGTCCGCCATGCCCCAGGCCCTGCGAAGTGCGCTGCAGTCACTCAAAATGTGGTAAACAGTGCCAAGAGCCTTGTGTGCCCTGTGCCGAGAAAGACTGCTCATCATCTTGCCCACATCAGAAATGCACGATGCCATGTGCGGCGCCTTGTGATTGGATTCCCTGCTCTAAAAGATGTGAGCAAATTCTCACTTGTGGCCATCAATGTAAGTCGACTGCAAACCTAAACACCATATGCTTGTGATATGGAGATCCCTATGCTACCAATGACTAACCTCTCCCAAGGCCCCTCACTCTGCGGCGAATCATGCCCTAATACGAAGTATTGTCAAGTCTGTGGCACAGATGACATTAAGTCTAGCGTTGTTGACTTCATCATGGGCACACAGTATCACCAGGTTGACCTCGACGAAGACCCATGTATCTTCCCCGACTGTGGTCACTTTTTCACTATGACCAATATGGATGGCATAATGGACCTGAAGGCTCATTATGAGATGTCTCCTGATCTTGACTCATGCCCCATCGCGCTGTGTACTAGTTCTGCACCGTTCTCGATGGACGAAGTGAAAACATGCCCTTCTTGCCGAGGCTCCTTACGCAATATCGCCCGATATGGCAAAATCATTCGTCGTGCCATGCTCGATGAAGCAACAAAGAAATTCATTACTTGGTCAAACAGTGGCTTCTTGCAGTTAGCTGACCAGCTCGTGGATGTGCAAATGGCACTCGCAGAAACCCCAGCGCCTACAGTACAACGACATCAAGGTCCTCCAACCAAGCTGGTCATCTCCAAAGGGCGTCTTCAGCAATTGGAACTTGTGAATAGTTGGGTCGGCCATTCCAGATACAAAGACGCGGTACGGTTATGGACTCATATCAGCGGATTCATCCGCCAAGTCCGTAGAGAAGAACAACCTCTACAGCGCGTTGCAAATCATGTCCAGCACGCTATAAAACAACGACGAACCACCAGTGCCTTCACCTTTGATGAGTCTGCGCTTCAGGTAAAAGGAGTGCTGCAGGCTATAGGGTTGCTACTGAAATGCGAAATCGCCGTCTTCACCGACTTCATGACGGTTCGCCTACCACTCATTCCCCTCCGGCCAGAGATCAACCTGAATCTATCACAACAACTGAAAGAATGCGAGAATTTGATTGGCATGGCTAAGTTAGCCCATTACCCTCGCGAACAGGTCGAAGGTCACATTTACTTCGCCAAGTTCTGCGCGTTTGCACGCACCCTTGCACCCGAGCCCCCCGAGCCGGCAGGGGACTCAGCCTCGGACGGCACTACCTCCGACATTCGCGAGCAGTTGAAATCACAAGCTACGACTCACATTACTACGGCAAAGGAACTTCTAAACAAGTATCCTTCCACTCATGTGCTCGAACCCGATGTAGAAGGGGCCGAGAAGATGCTGCGTGATGCGGTCTTTTACACAAAGGTGTCGGCGGAGGAGATGCGAGCCGTCTACAAAGCCATGTCCAGGGAATTTTCAGGAACGGGACATTGGTATAACTGTGTCAACGGGCACCCATTCACGATTGGTGAGTGCGGTATGCCTATGGAGCAGGCTCGATGTCCTGAGTGCGGGTCTCCTGTCGGAGGCGCAAATCATCAGTCTGTGGAGGGCGTTCAACGTGCGAATGAGATTGATGAGCTAGCTCGTGGTATGAATCGGGTGAATATCTGAGGTGAAGCGCTGTCCGTTAACGCTATTTCGCTTTGAGCCATCTCGATATTGAGTTTCTCCATAAGGAACCTGTCACAGTACTGCCCAGCTATGGTTTCATGTATTTGTTCTATTATTGCACAAAGAGGGAAGTTCTAATTTTCGCCCCTTATTCCCTTTCCTAGCGTTATATACAATATTCCTTAATCCATACTATATATTAGAAATTAAGCTTCTTTAATTCCATAATAATACTCCCCTCTTTTAAATATAATTAACCTTAATTATATAAATTTAAATCTATTTATAATATAGTTATATAATATATATATTATATTATTTATTTTAAACTATATTCCTTTTTAAGGTAGTATAATAATATCCTATAACCTTATAGTAGAATTTTTTACTATAATAATTAATTATTTACCTTATATATTTCTTTATTTTTCCTTCTTCCTTTTTTATATTTATTTTATTACCTTTTTATAATTATAACGTTTAACTTTATTTTTAATTTTTTAAAAAAGGTTTTTTTTTAAATATCTTATTTATACCTTTTCTTATTTTTATTTATTTATTATTATTATTATTATATTAATATATATATTTATTTTTATAGGTAAAAAGTTTTATTTTTATTACTTTTAAATTAACTTTTATATATATTATAAAAAGGGTAATATTATTTAAAAAAATAATATTATTTTACTTTATATATATATTTAAAGGTAATATTTCTTTAACCTATTATATTTAATATAATAAATATTATAATTTATATAAATTAATATATTAATTATATTTTATTAATATTTTATCCCTATTTTATAATTTCCTTTATTATTTTTAATTTTTAATTAATGCATCTCCCACTTGACCTGGCCACCCAATTGAGCTGGCCACCCCCTTAACCTATATAAAAGTCCAATGTTTTAATTTGGAATAACTTAACTAATATTAGTCCTATAATTTAATAATTAGTACCATTAGATCCGTTATTTAATAAGGAATCTAGCGGTATTTTTTACTATTTTTTATAAAATTTATTGGGCGAGATATTAAGCAATACGCTAAAAGGCTGCTAGGTAAGGATTATTTTAGCGCTTACTTTAGCGTATTGCTTAATAACTCCACGAATATAAGTCGTATAAATTAATGGAGAGTACCGTTGGATAGCCCTTCTTATTACGAATCTAATGGTATATTTTATCATTTTATACGACCAATATCCGTAAAGTTATTCAATTATTACGTGATTAGCGCACCGACGTTTTTTATATGGGCTGGTGGGGTGGCTAGGTTAATTGGGTGGCCAGGTTAAGTGGGAGATGTATTATATTTTTTAAATAAATAATGTGACGAACGTATCAGACATATACTGTACCGGAACACTGTGCACACTATAGAAGGATACTATAAAGATATGCAAAATACGTGCCAATAAGGTCATATAACCCACAATAGCTATTGGTACACATATATCTCTATATACGCTTATATTTTAGTTTTATCTTTCCTTCCTTTTTTCCTTAGCTTAAAATCTTTATTTATAGCATTAATATAGCTATACCTTAAACCCCTAATTATAATACTATTCTAAGCTCCTCCTTCTCGTTAATAAATGCTATATAAATACGTTACCTATATCTAATCGTTATTATCTGCGATTTATAAATTAAACCTTTCCCCCCTCCATTATTACATCCTATACCTAACGATAAACGAATACAACCTTATAATAAACCCAATTAATAAAATCAGACCCTATACCTCCTAAAACTAAAAAGACCCTAATCAAAATAAATAACCTAAAATAATCCTAATAATTATTATTATATATAGCACTTAACATTCCTATAGCTAATAAACAATCGACCTAAAACCCTATCCTTTCTATTAAGGAAGAAGAAATTAATATTAAATTTAAAAATAACTTTTAAAACTTCTTAAACCCTAAACCGGAAAATATAACGCTTCTACTATTAAACCTTAGTTTAAATAAAGGACTAATAAAACTACCCTAACCAGCAAATAAAATAAGCGCTGCCGATTAAGCTACCCTAATCCAATAATTATAAGAATAAATTACCGCCTTCTAAGCCTAAATGGAAAAAGGTAGCCTAACCCTAACGCTATAAAAAAGTATAGTTAAAAGTGCCTTCGGTAAAGTTAACTTTAAGCTAATTAATATAGCTATATAAACTATCTTTAAAACAATTAGCCCTATAGGTAACCTTATTAACCTAAACTTAAAATATATAAAAAAGGTTAAAACTTATAAAACTAATCCGGGCACCTTTTTTAAAAATAAAAACTTATTTAACAATTAGTTAAAAAAGCTAACTAATAAACTTAAAAAAGACGTAATAATATACTATATTAAAAAAAGCTAAATATATTATATTATATCCTTC
The DNA here is from genome assembly GCF_022495145.1 of Xylaria bambusicola. Classification (NCBI taxonomy): domain Eukaryota; kingdom Fungi; phylum Ascomycota; class Sordariomycetes; order Xylariales; family Xylariaceae; genus Xylaria; species Xylaria bambusicola. Next base: position 137,252 of record NW_025953619.1, on the reverse strand, counting down.
TTAAAGGAAAATATTAAAAAAGTAATTAAAATTTACTTCTATTTTATTATTTAACTATATAATAATTTAGCTAAAATAGTATAAACGTTAAAAATAGCTTATTATAACCTAAATTAAGCTGCTTAAGTATAAAATGCTTTAAATAAGTTTTACTTTAAACTAAGTTTTAACATTTATTAATTTATTTCTTAATTTAATAACCTAGCATTAAAGTTAAAGTTACTTAAATTTAAATGGTTTTAATTCTTATAAAAATATATTAGCCTTAACCTTGGAACTAAGGTATTTAAAGCTAATACTAATCCATTAATACTATATAAATACTTTTATAATAAAGTAGCAAAGGTAATATATAACTATAATTACCACTATAATTGCTAAAAGAAAAGATAAGCTACTAGCTCCGCTAACCATAACTTTAATAATAAAAAAAATATAAATAAAGGGAATACTACAATAAAGCTTAAAGGGATAAAGCTTTTAAAGGAAAAGAAAAAGACCTATTAAAAAAATAATACCTATTTTAACTATAGTAAAATAAAACATTACATTATAAATTACCCTAAAAAAAATAAAAATATAATTTAAATATAAAATAAAAAAAGTAAAAAAAAGCCTACTAATTCCTCTTTTATTAAATCTAAATTAAAAAATTAACTAAACTATTAAAAAACTCCTTAACAATTTATAAACTATCCTTAACCTATATAAAAAATAATTAAAATACTATTTAATTTATATACCCCATTTAAATATAAATAAATAATTTTAAAATAAAAGCTACTATATTATATAACATTAAAGCTTAAATGCATTTAATAATTAGCTATAAATTAGCTTACCACGTTAACTATTAACTAAAGGTTAAGTTAACCACTTTAAAATAACTATAACAATTAAATAATTATTAAGGATAATTTATTAATATAGTTAATTAATACCTTATTATTACTTTAAAAGTAAACGGATAAAGGTTTAAGGATTAAACCTTTTAAATTATTAATATTAAATATAATATTATAATTAATTTAAAATAATTAGCTAAAAATAAGGTTATTTTAAACTATACCTATTAAATATTATATTAATTAAAAGATTTATTTCCCCTTATCCTATTTTCACCTACAATTAAGATTATATAGAAATTTCCTAATAATTAATAAATTAACCCTGTTATCCAATAGAACACTAACCGGAAAAATGCTGCTTTAAAAAAGAAATATACTATTTTAAAGCAGCTAGCTATATACCTCCAAAAAAACATCCAACCGGAAAGCCTAAAGATAAAGCAATCTTAAAATAAAAGGATTATTTAATAACTTATTAAAAAGACTAAATTAAACCTTAAATAAAAATAATAAAAAAAAAGGGTACTTTTAAAGGAGTTAATACCTATTAAATTTATTAAAGCGGCCTTAAAGGTAGCCGTAATAATATTAAAAAAAACTTAAAAAACTTTTAATAATAAGTATATTTCCTTTCTATAAAACAAAAACCCTAAATATATTAAGCTAATTTATTATTTAATCCTTAAAGAACTAGCCTATTTAAAAGGATTATTCTTAAAAGTAAAAGCTAATAAATTACTTTTATTATAATTAAAATATAATATAGTCCTTAAAACTATTATTAATAACCCCTTAAATAGCCCCCCTTAATATTAAACTCCGATTTAATACCTATTATTAAAAAAAGAAGTAATAAATAAACTATTAATTTATAGCTTTATTAAACCTTATATAAAAATAAATACTTTCCTTATCCTTTTTACCTTTAAATTAAATTTAATTAAAAGATAGTTTTATATAAATTACTTATAAAAAAATAAATACTTAAAAGATTATATTATTTTAACGTTAGATTTAAATAATATTATATATAATAGTTAAAAGGTTAAACATTATATTAAGTTAAATATTATTAAAGCTTTTTATAAATAAAGGATAACCTTAAAATCCTAACATTTAATAGCTTTTTAGACTTAATAAAAAATGTTCCAATAGTTAATCCTACCCTTTAAACTAAAGATTGGGCCCACTTAATAGTAAAACTTCATCAATTCCTAACTATATAAACTATTTAACCTTTTTATTAACACTTATATTAATAATATCTTAATATTTATAAATAATAAAAAAGAATATTAGGAATAATATAAAAAAGTAATATATTACTTTTATAACGTTAAGCTTTAAGGAAATATAAAAAAATCTTACTTTAATGTAACCTTTATAAATTATTTAAATATAATCCTAAAGGCTAAATAAAATATCTAAATAAACCTTAAAAAAATAAATACTATTATAAATTAAAAATTTAAAAACTTAATTAATACTTAAATTATCCGTTTGTTCTTTAAGCTATATAACTTTATCCGGATATTTATATACTATATTAATAATATAGCTAAACCTTTAAACTATTTACTTAAAAAGGGTACATTATTTAAAATGGGTAATAAATAATAAAAAGCCTTTAAATTAATAAAGAAGTTAACTTATAAAGTATTAATATTAACCTTCTTTTAGTTTAATTAACCTATTAGAATTAAAACTAACGCTTTCCGGAATATTATTAATAAAGCTATTTAATAATAATAAAAAGATAGCACTTAAAAGCTTATAAAATATTTCTTAAAAATTATATTACCAATTAAGTAAGCTTATTTTATATAAAATAAAGAACTATTAATTATAGTTTAAATTATAAAGTATAATTATTTAAAGCTATTAAATATAAAGTTCTTTATAGTAATTAATTATTAAGCCCTATTATATTTTACCATTAAAAGAGTCCTTTTTATAAAATAAGTAAAATAGGTAAACTTTTTATTTAACTTTAATATTACCTTTTAGTATTAGTTTAATTAAGAAAATATAATAGTAAATATGCTATTTTGTAAGATAATCGATCTATTAACCATTAAAGCTTACGAGGTTAAAGAATGTAATATAGCCTTAATCCTACCTAAAGCTTTAGGAGGGCCAGTAGCTATTATAGAAGAGGAGGTAATAGTACTATATAGTTTTAACCTGGTGGATTTAATCCAGCGAAAAAACGAAAAATAAGGTTTAGGATGTAAAAACTATTAGTTAATTATTTTAAAGCAGACCTTTAATTTAAAGGTTTATTTCCAAATAGCTTTAATTAAGGAAGCCTATTATTTAATAATTACTGCTTACCCTAAATAAAATAAATATATTAAAATAATTAAATAGGATTATTATTAACCCTTATTAAAACGAAATATTTAAATATATATTTATAATTATTATAATTATTAATGGAATAAGATCCTTTAAGATAAAATATTTAGATTATTATACCTATTATTAATTTTTATAATTATTTAATATTATATTATAGTTAATAGGAAGGATATGCCTTAAATAAGTATAGCTATAACTATATATAGGTATTTATTAATAAATTTAACCGCCTATTAATTATAATACCTAATAAAAAAAACAATATAATGGAAAATATAATATATTAATACTATAAGTATACTTATTATTTTTTAGGTTTTTTAAAGGTATAAATTTTAAATAACGTAGGACCCTTTATTTTATACTTTTTAATAAAGATTAATAAGTTAACCTGTACTAAATACCAATATAGAAGTACCCTTTACCCTTAAATGCAAGGAGCTATAGAATTTATAAATCAAAAGCTAAACCAATGGTTACACTTTTATATTAATAAATATTAAAATAATTGGAGCTCCTATTTACCTATATTAAATTTCGCACATAATACCTTTTAATATTTAACTATTAATATAGCACTATTAAAGGTCCTAATAGGAATTAATATAAAAAACCCTCTATTACTACCCTTATTAAATACTATTAAAAAAACAATACCTAAAAAGCTAGCCTAATAATTGTTACAATAAACCTATAAAGTATAAAAAGCAATTTACAAAGCAATAAAGGCTATATAAAAGAGGTAAGAAATATAGGTAAATAAGAAGCAATGCCTAATAGACTTCCGCATAAAAGATAAGGTCTTCTTAAAAAAGAAAGGCTTTACAATTAATAGCCCAACTATTAAATTAAACTCCTAATAAGTTAAACCCTTTAAAATATTTAAAAAAAAGGAAATATAGCTATATATTAAACCTCCTAAAGTTAATAAAAATAACTAACCTTTTTTATATAAATTAATTACGTAAAGTAAATAAAAACCCATTACCCTAATAAACCTAACCACTATTAAAACTTAAAAATATTAAAGGAGGACCAGAATAAAAAGTTAAACAGCTATTTAAGTTACAAATAATAAAGCGTAATAAAATGTTATAATATTAAATTGCTTAAAAAGGTTACAACCTTAATAATATTTAATATCCAGTAAAGAATTTTAAAAACTTACTAATTAAAATATAAAAGTTTTATAAAAAATAGCTTAATATATTAAAACTACTTAAACAGCTAAGTAAATAAATAAAAGCTACAATAGCTAATAAATTTGCTACCAACTACCCTAATAATAATATTACTATACGAAATAATAGCATAACTAAAACTAAATACTATAAATAATTCCTTAACCTATTTTACGCCTATATCTTAGTTTTAATAGGGAGAAGTATAATAAACGTATTAAATATATACTATACTGGAACACTATATATATTATAAAAGGATATTATAAAGATATATAAAATATATACTAATAAGGTTACATGACCTATAACAGCTATTAGTACGTATATATTTCTATATACGCTTATATTTTAATTTCATCTTTCCTTCCTTTCTTCCTTAGCTTAAAATCTTCATCCATAGCATTAATACAGCTATACTTTAAACCCCCAATCGTAACAAATAATACTTTTAATAATTAAAAATATTTATAATTTAAACTTACTTTTATTTTAATATAATATATCTCCCACTTAACTTGGTTACCCAATTAAGCTGGCTACCCCCTTAACCTATATAAAAATCCAATGTTTTAATTTATAATAACTTAACCAATATTGGGCCCATAATAAAATAATTAATACTATTAAATTTGTTATTTAAAAGGAAATTTAATGATATTTTTTACTATTTTTTATAAAATTTATTAAGTAAGATATTAAGCAATATATTAAAAGGGTATTAGGTAAGGATTATTTTAACGCTTACTTTAGCATATTGCTTAATAATTCTATAAATATAAGTTGTATAAATTAATAAATGGTACCGTTAAATAGCTCTTCTTATTATAAATCTAATAGTATATTTTATTATTCTATACGATTAATATTTATAAAGTTATTAAATTATCACGTGATTAACGCACCGACGTTTTTTATATGGGCTAGGGGGGTAGCTAGGTCAATTGGGTGGCTAGGTCAATTGGGTGGCTAGGTCAATTGGGAGATGCGTTATTAATTTTTAATATATTATTAATATTATTATTATTATTATTAATTTAATTATATTTTATTAATATATATATTTATTAATATTATATTATAAAATTATTATTTTAATTATTAATTTTACCTTTATATTTAAAAATATAAAAAAAGAAGTTTATAAAATATATATATTTATAAATATTAAAAAGATAAAAACGGTATATATTACTTTTATATAATTATTTCTTTAATATTTATTAATATTTTTTTTATTTTTTAAAAGGACTATATTATTTATAACGTTTATTTTAATTATTATTATTAATTTACCCTTACTTTATAATTATATTTTTACTTTAATAATAAAGAAAAAGTTTATATTTAAAAGAACTTTTAATTGTTTTATTTTTAACTTAAAAATATAATTATTATAATTTAACATTTTATTAAAGAGAATTTTTATAATTCTCTTTTAATAAATCTTTATCTTTATTTTCTTATTTTTTATTTTTATTATCTTTTTATTATAATAATATTAATATTTTAATTTATAACTTTTTATTATTTAACTTTATAGCTATAAAGCTTAATAATAATAAGGTTATTAAAATTTTTAACTTCTTCCCTTTTACCCTTTAAATAATTTAATTTTAAATTAATATAGCTATAATTAAAAAAAATATAAATTTAATTTAATAATATAAATTTTAATCCTATTAGCCTTTATTATTTTTTTTTAACTTCTTTATATTTATTTAATTTTACTTTAGTTTTTTTTTATTTAATTTAGTTTAATTTAATTTAGTTTTAATTTAAATAATGCTTTAATATTTAACTATTTTATTTTTACTATTTATAACTTTTTAATTTACCTTTATTATAATAATAAATTTTTAAAATAATTCTTCTTTTTTTTATATAAATTTATAATTTCTTTTTATATCCCCTTTTATATATAACTTATATTTTATTATTTATACCCTTAGTTTAATAAATATATAATTTTTAATAATTATTTTACTTAGGGTATTTTTAATTAATATAGTAATTTTAATTTAAAGAGGTTAAAGTAGTAAAATGCTATTAATTTATCCTTATAGCTTTTAAAGTTTATTATTAATTTTTAAATTAATTAATAAGGGGTTAGCTATTTAATTTTATATTTAAGTTTTATACTTTTTTTTCTTTTATTATTTAAAATCTTTTTAAATAATTATTTTATTTTTTTAATTCTATTATTATTTTATAAAATTATCCCCTTTACCCTATTATTATATAATTTATTTAAAGCTAATTATTTTAAAAGGCCTTTTTTTATTAAATATAACGCATCTCCCACTTGACCTGGCCACCCAATTAACCTGGCCACCCCTTTAACCTATATAAAAATCCAATGTTTCAATCTGTAATAACTTAACCAATATTGGGCCTATAATAAAATAATTAATACCATTAGATCCGTTATTTAATAAGGAATCCAGCGGTATTTTTTACTATTTTTTATAAAATTTATTAAGCAAGATATTAAGCAATACGCTAAAAGGGCGCTAGGCAAGGATCATTTTAGCGCTTACTTTAGCGTATTGCTTAATAACTCCGCGAATATAAGTCGTAAGAATTGATAAAGGGTACCGTTAAATAGCTCTCTTTATTACGAATCTAATGGTATATTTTATTATTCTATACGACCAATATTCGTAAAGTTATTAAATTATCACGTGATTAGCGCACCGACGTTTTTTGTATGGGCTAGGGGGGTGGCCAGGTCAATTGGGTGGCCAGGTCAAGTGGGAGATGCGTTATTAATAATATATAAAATATTAAAAATATTTTATATTATTAAAATAGCTATATAATTATAATTTATTAATATATTTTTATTACTTTAAAGGGGCCTATTTATTTATTTTTTAATTTTAATATAAGTTAGTTTATTTTAACATTTTTTATATTAATTTAAACTTTATTTTTTATTATATAATTTAAAACATTTAATTAATATATATTTATATTTTTAATATAATACTTTTAAAATATAATTATTAACGTTTTAGCCTTTTTTATTATTCTTTAAATCCTATTAGTTATATTTAATATAGTTAAAAATTTATTTTATTAAGCTTTTGTTTTAATTTTAATTAGGTCCTCTATTAGTTTAATTCCTATAATAAAGTATTAATTATAATTTATAAAAAAAAAGGTTAGCTTTATAATTTTAAATATTTAATTATTTATTATAAATTTAATTAAAAATAGTTAATTTATTTAATTATTTTAATAATAGCTATAATAAGCTTTTAAATATTATTTTATTATAATATTAATAATCTTTATTTATTTATTAATTTTTAAATAATATATTATTAAAGTATATAGTTATATACTTAATTAATAATTTAATTCCTTTTAAAAGTAAAATATAAATTATAAACCTTTATTTAATATAATTATTTTTAATATATTATATAAGTAATATATTTATTATTATATTTATTATTAAGATAAAGTGTTTTATTTTTATAAGCTTATTTATTATAATTAGGATTAATTTATATTTTATACTATTTTAAATATATAATAGTAAGGGGCTTATTTAATTTATTAATATATTTATTTATAATTTATATAATATTAAAAGGGGTTTAAGTAATTTAACTAATATTATTTTAAAGTTTTTAATTTATTAATATAAGTAATATCCTTTAATAAAAATAGCTACATTTTAAAATATCCTTAATTAAAAGTAAAAATGTTTTAAAAGGTTTTAGCTTTTATATTAGTTTAGATATTTTATTAATATAAAGCTATATATTTTATATATAATTTTTAACCTTATTATTATATTTTTAAAAATATATAAGCATTCCTTTATATAAATATAACCCTATTTTATTATATAATTATTTATAAATACTTTAAATTTTATCCTTATTTTATTAAGGAAATATTAAACTTTTAAGTTTTTTATTATATTAATTAACTTTATTATTAATAAAAAATTTTAATATATTTAATTTATAATAATATTTATTAATTTATTATTATTAAAAGAAAATAGTTATATTAAAATAATATTATTATACCTTTATCCTATTTACTTATTTAATAGGAAAAGAGCTTTATATTAATACATTACCCTTTTATTTATTATATCCTTTTTATTTTTTAATATATAGCTTTACTTTTAAAATAGTATATTTAAAATTATAATATACTTTTTTAATTTATAAATTATTTAAAACTTAAAGTTATTTAAAAATTTTAATTAATAAACTTATCGTTAATTTAATAACTTTATAATAATAAAGTATTAAAGGGTTTTATAATTTATAATAACTTTAATTATATTCTTATAACTTTATAGCTTTAATTACCATTTTTTAAATACCTTTATTATTATTAATAATTCTTTATTATAAATTTTATAATTATATTTAATTAAAAAGTGTTTTATTAAAAAAAAGGTAATTAAATATTATTAACCTACTTTATTAATTTAAAAGAGTATTCCTTTTAATGCTTAATTTAAAGCATTTACTTTTATTACTATTTTTTTTAAAGGATTATAGTAAAATAATATTAATATTATTATAAAGGCTTTTTTTAAGGTTTAAAATACCTTTATTATATTATTATTTAAAAAGGTAATTTATTTACTTTTAAATATAAAGCTTATAAATAATCTTATTATTTATAAAAAGCTTTAAATAAAATACCAGTAATAATTTATAAAACTTATAAATTATTATAATTCCTTTAATATTTTAAATAATTTTTAATTTAAAATTATTTATACTTTATTAAGGTTTATTATAATACCTTTTATAAAGATAATAAAGCTTAAGTACTTTATTTTAATAATATTAAACTTATACTTTATAATATTAATAATTAACCTAGCTTTAATAAGTTTATTTAATATTTTATAAATATATTATTTATATTTTACTTTTAAATTATTATAAATTTAAATATTATTTAAATATATTATAATATATTTATTAAGGATATTAAATAGGATATTATTAATATAATATTAAAATAAGTTTAATATATTTATTATATTAAAGTTAACTATTAAATATTTAAATAAATTAAACTTAATAATAAAAGCAATTTTCCATTTATCCTTAAGAGTAATTTAAAGGTAATTAAAAGCTATTATAATATTTATTTTAATATAAATCTTAATATAATATAATATATTTAACATTTTATAAATTAATAGGATAGGGTATTAATTTTTAACTATTATATTATTTAATTCTTAATAATTTATATATACTTTTATTTCCCCTTTTAATTTTTAAATAAAAAGGATAAGTATTATTATTAATAATATATTAGCTTATATAAACCCCTTTATTAAATAATTGTTTAAATATTTTTAAATTATTAAAAGTTTTAAGGGGGATATTAATTTTATTATTATATTAAATAGCAATTTTCCTAATATTATATTTATCCTATAACGCATCTCCCACTTGACCTGGCCACCCAATTGACCTGACCACCCCCCCAGCCCATACAAAAAACGTCGGTGCACTAATCACGTGATAATTTAATAACTTTACGAATATTGGTCGTATAAAATAATAAAATATACCATTAGATTCGTAATAAAAAGAGCTATTCAACGGTACCTCTCACTAATTTATAGAACTTAGATTAGGGAGTTATTAAGCAATACGCTAAAGTAAGCGTTAAAATAAACCTTACCTAGCGCCCTTTTAGCGTATTGCTTAATATCTCGCTTAATAAATTTTATAAAAAATAGTAAAGAATACCGCTGGATTCCTTATTAAATAACGGATCTAATGGTACTAATTATTAAATCGTACGATTAGTATTCGTAAAGTTATTATAGATTGAAACATTGGATTTTTATATAGGTTAGGGGGGTGGCCAGCTCAATTGGGTGGCCAGGTTAAGTGGGAGATGCGTTATATTAATAATAATATATAAATTGTTTAATGTTTTAAATAAGTTATTATATATTATTTATACCTATTTTTTAAATTTTTTTTAATTATTTATTACTTTTTTAACTTATTATTAAACTTAAATATATATAACTTTAAATAGCTTAAAGTATATATATAAGATTTTATTAAATTTATTAAAAAATACCCTTTAATTTAATATTAGCTTTAGTTATATTTTTAACCGTTAAATTATATATTTAGCTTATTATTTATTTAAATTTAGTTTTAACTTATTAAATATTAAGGGTTTCCCTTTTTAATTTTTCCTAATGCATCTCCCACTTAACCTGGCCACCTAATTAACCTGGCCACATTTTTAACCTTTATATATGCATTTAAAAATATCTTAATAACTATTTATACGATTAATTTAAATTAATCTAAATTTAAATCGTTAAATGTTTTTATAACATTTTTATAAGTTTATATATTATAGCTAAGTTTACTATAAGCTTTATAACGCTAGGTACAAGTTTCCTTCCTTTTCGTATAACAATTATTTTAATATATAATATGATTTTTTACTTTAAAAATACCCTATACCTTTATTTAATCCTTAATATCTTTAATAATAAAAGATCTTTTATTTTATAATCTAATTCTTTTCATATAATAATGTTTATTAAACTTATAATTTACTTTATAAAAGCTTTTAACCTTTCTCTTTAATAATATAAAATAATATATAATATTAGTTATATTATATATAATTTAGCTTAACCTTTTAATAATAAATGTAGGAAAGTTATTTTAATGTTATATAATCCTTTATTTAATATATTTAAAAAGGGAATTAACTTTAGTTAAGTTATTTAAAGTTATAATTATATAAGGATTAAGTAGTATTAGGGATAAAGGATTAATTTAAAGTATAATTAAATAATTTAATTAATTAATAATATAATCTAAATTATATAATATTAAACCTATTTTTTTAAATCCCCCTTATACGTTATTTAAAATAATTGCTTCGTTAAATATATAGAAAAATATAATTATAAAATCTTCCTTTTAAATATAGGTAATATATATCTATATAAAGCCTTTAATTTATTTTCCGTATAATTGTTTTAAAGGGTTAAATATTCTAATATTAAGTAGTTAAAAGCAATAAAAGGAATGGGGAAGTATATAAAGGGTAATAATATTATTTTCTTTATAATACAATTTAAATTTATATAAATAATAGCTTTTATAACTATTAAAAAGGAAAAGGCAATAATATCCTTTTATATAAAGCTTTATATATTTATTAAAATATTTAATTTAATTTATAGCTTATTTATTTATTATTTAATTATTTTTTATAGTTATAATTTTTTAATTATTTAATATATTATTATTTTTATATTAAGGTATAAGGTAGTTTTTCCTTATTAAAATAATATATAATAGAATAATTTAATTATATAATAAAATTATTTAAATAATTGTAAACTATTTTAAATTGCTTAATTAAATAGCTTATAGTTTTTATTTATATTTAATTAAAGTTATAACTATTTTAAATATAATTTTATTTATTATAAACCTAGTTTTATTAAAGTTATAAATATTTTTTTTAAATGCTATTTTTATTTATTATCTTTTATATAAAGATAAATTAAATATAGTATTCAATTAAATTTTTATTTAATACCTATTAATAATTAATTTTTTAATTAAAATATATTTAAATATTTAAAGTTTATTATATAAAGTTTAACGTCCAGTTTTTTTTAATTAGCTTTTAACCCTATAATACTATTAATTAATTAGCTATATTTCTTATATAACTATATAAAGGCGGAAATAATTTTACTATAAGATTAAAGATATATTATATGATTAATTATTTTTTATTTGGAGTTAATCGGGCTTTTGGAGGTAGTATTTTATTTATTAATTTAAAACCTTTCGTTTAAAGGGCAAATGTTATATAAGGAACATTATAAATAGTAGCAACGTATTAAATAAATAATTTTGGGTTTCGTTTAATAGCTTAAAATGTAAACTATAGGTTGCTTTCTTTATAAAGGGTTTCTATAATTATTAATGGAGAAATAAGGGATTTTTTTCATGTGCGTACAAAGGTCAAAAATGTAGCCAGGTTAATTAGGTGGCCAGGTCAAGTGGAAGATGCGTTATATTTAATAATATATTATTAATAATTTAATATTAATATTATAATATTAAGTTTTTATATAATAGGTAAATTTAATATAATCTTTAAATTTATTTAAGGGGTTAATAATAAAGAAAAAAGGTTTAATAAGGTTAAAAGGGTTATAATTAATATTAAAATTTAAATTATTATTAATTAAGTTTATTTAAATAAGGTTTAAAATATTAATAAAGTAATAACTTATTAATTATTATTTATTTATATTTAAATAAGTATTATTTTTTATTATTTAAAATTTATTTATTAATATAATTTTTAAAGTTAAAACTTTAATATAGGTTTACTTTATTATATTTATTTATTATTATATTAAATTTTAATATACTTTATATTTAGTATTTTTTTATTTAAATTCCTTTATTAATATATTTACGTTTTTTTTTAAAGCAATAATTTAAGATATTATATCTATTATATAAAGTAATAGCTATTAAAAAAACTATTAAAACTATTTTAAAGCATTTATAAATCTTTATAATATATTTTTTAAAGTTATAACATTTAAATTTAAATTTTATAAAGTTATTATAATTATTAAATAGCTATTAATAATATTAATAATTATATACCTATATATAAGGAGTTCCGTTAAAATAGGAATATTAGGAATTAAAGGTTCTAATTTTATAACGTTTTAAAGGTAAGTTTAAAGTATTTATATAAACTAATTTTTAAGGAAGGATATTATTTATTTTTTAAGTATAATAAACTATTATAATATTATTTAACTATAATTTTATATATTTATTCTATTATTATATAAGAAGGGAAGTTTTAATTTTTACCCCTTATTCCCTTTCCTAATGTTATATATAATATTCCTTGGTCCGTGCTATATATCGGAAATTAGGCTTCCTTAGTTCCGTAACAGAACCTCAACTTTGTTTTATAAGAATAAAAGATAGGTACGATTAGGTTGATAATGTCTACACTATGTCACTAGTTTTTCCATGTATAAAGAAGACGATTTCATAGAATCCCCATCCAACTTGATGATTGGTAGTCCAGAATGGTTACGGTAGATTTTAACAAATGTATTGTTGAACTTTAAAGGACTTAAAAAGGTTTGCTCTTTGTTAATTAGGTCGATTATCTGAACAGAGCTCAATTTCAACCCTATTGCATCAATCAAACAATTCCATTATGTCTCATCAACAACGCAAAGGACGACATAAACTAGATAAAATAAAGCAACAAAGCAATTTTCTCTATTCATCTGAGCTTTTAGGTATTAATAAATTTGCATTTTCGAAATTCAAGCAACTTCTCTACCATCACACAGCTTACACAGCAAGCAACCACTACAACACACTTTCCAACTTCAACGAAGGCCGCAATCAATCCCCCTACCAAAAAGCAAACTCAGCCGTTCAGTTTATCATTTTAAGATATGCCAAGATATTTAGCAAGTAAGCTTCTCTTATGGCCATCAAAACAAATGCTGGTGGTTAAAGTCTCGCTTCTGCCTATTCGCAGGGGAGGAAGCTGAACGCTTTCACACAACATACCTGCTCTTTTCTCGTAATGGAAACAAATGTCCGCGTTGCAAGATCGGTCAACAAATCAAGCGCGAAGGTAAGGTGATAAAGCATAAAGAGTTCCGTCGACAAATTGAAGAATGGTACACCGAGACCGCTGACGCAAAGCAGAAGGATAACACCAAGCAATTCGAATCCGAGGCTTAGGCAGCTTGCGCTAACCTCACCAAGGATAAAATCGCCGAACTACAGCGTCAGATCAAAGAGCACATCGCCTTCTATCTCAACGAAGATAAGGTAAAGCCAAATGCAAAAATTGTCTTAATGCTTACCATTGTTGGGTTGCCTAAGGTCTTCAACCATAAGGAATTACTCGCACACTTCGCTTCCCTCTACTTCAAGAAAAGCGACACAGACGGAAAGCTAGTGGGCTGGGAGAAGAATAGGCTTTTTAGCATTGTTCGTAGCGCCGGATTGGAGCGCACTCTCAAAGCTAACTTAAAGTTTATAGGGATTGCTTCACATCCCCGCAAGTAAAAGGCCCAGGGTGAAGAAAGGCAATTATCTCTTACCACTTAGATCTTAGATAGCTTACCGATAGGTGCCAAATTACCCCGCACCATTATCTAGAAGAAGAACGCGTCGGGTTTACTACTCCAACATATTACCTCAAGTAAAACCAGTCAATATAGATTGCTATTACACAATCTTACAGGTCTAGCGTAGCCCTCTTTAATTTTACATACTCCTACGTTATAAATAAATCATTCCAATTTACTACCAGTTTTTTATACTCTTATATATAATATATATATTAAGTATATATTGCTAAATAATGGTTAAAATAAGTAAATAATTATTCATAATTCCTATAAATTATAATAACCCCGCCATTCTCAACTCTAAAGTCAAGGCACGCCTACCTTAAATTTATACTATATATAATAGATGTAAAATGATAGCATAACCATTCAGGTTAACGCCACCACTCATCAGGTTGTACCTACATAGCTCTAATAGGTAAGGAAGGGAAGGGTAGCTAAGACCATAATGCCCGGCATAATCACCGTCTTTCAAGATAGGTAGCCTTGGATTTCTTGAGACACTCACCGTACGCGTCGTATCACACTCAATTTTGGATTTAAAATCATACCTAGCTTAAAATGGTCATACAGCAAAAAGAAAGCATCGAAGCAAAGGTATTTTTTAAAAGATACGGCTTAAAACATTATAGTTGTCTTAGTTATTAAAGATAGTCGCTAAGACAACTTTCGCGCCCGGAACAGTCTCGGTATTAAAATAAATGAATATTATAACTTTTAAGAAATATTAAAATCCTGAGACAATTTATAAAGTTGGTAACAGTTTCTATGACTGTCTCCCCCGACCCCTACTACGTATGGTATATATGTAAGTACCTAGTATATATCTATCCACATTACTTACATCAAGCCTCAGGAGCACCAGCGGTTTTTAATACCTTGCTTGTTGAAGGTGTTATAACAGGTTCTACTTAAGTAAGACCCCGCAACCCTGAAAACCAAGATCACCCCTGCTGATATAATCGCCAGTTTAATCAAGTGCTGCAGCTCCTAATATTTCTTCTGTAATTTCACGTTCAATTGGATGTAGAATTGCATTTGACAATAGAATTGAACGGGATTTATTTATATATAATGCGTAGTCCTACCCTTCTTTCTGCTCAAGTCCCAAGCCAATCCATTGTTTAATGTATCATTCACCATGCCCTGCCCTCTTGTTCACTAGTCTTATGTAGGATTCTCAGGTTAAAGTCCCTTCATCCTTTGGCGTTAGACTGATAATATGTTTAGTGCGACTGCAGCTATGGCCCAAATGATGGGCTTAATCGGTATTGCGTTTTATACGTTCATCGCCGTTGCATAACTTGTCCATGGGGTATTATCTCGACAACACTGTCAGAAAGGGAAGGCGGTGATACTTGCGTTCCACATACTGGAATGCTAGGAATCTGTATATAAAACCTTCATCCAGCCAAATAACTATATTATAACTTAGACTTTTAAATAATCTAATAGAATTATATATATTACTTTTAATAGGTTATAAGCCCAAATATTTATTTAAGCGTATCTTTAACTATTAAAGGTTAAAATTATACTTTATCTTTAACCCTTTATTATTTACGAATATAAAATAACGATACATGTTAAAATTCCACTTTATCGATCTTATAGACAAAGATTACGTTAAAATATTACTACTTCAAATGATAGTTAATAAAGCTAAGTTTTAAAGGTTAATTTAAAGAATTTTTAACCTATTAATTCCTTAAAATAAATAAAGGTTAAGCAAATTATATATAACTAGCTATTTAAAAATCCTTAACTTAACCTCCTTTTTTTAATAATTATAGGAATAATTATAATTATATTATTAAATATTTATTATAACCTTTATAATTAGGTATAATTTTAAATATTTAATATTATTTATTTTTTAAATATTTAAACTTTTTCTTATTTTATATATAAAGTTTTAATATAGCTTAAATACCTTTTTAATTAAAAAAATATAAATAATTAAAATATTAATTTAAGTTTAAATTATATTAATTAATTATCCTTATCTTTATTATTATTATTAAAGGCATTTAAAGTTTCTTTTTACCCCTTAATGCTTAATAATTAAAATCTTTTTAACTATAAAGTTAATATTTTATTTAATTATTAAACTTTAAAACTAATTACCTTAAAGGACCTTTTTATTAACTTTAACGCCCCCCTTTTTAATATTAATTTTTAAATTAAAGATCTTAATTTAAATTTACCCTTTATTTTAATTAAAGATTTTTAAGGTAACTATTTTATAAATCCTTTCCTATTAAACGCCTTTTTAAAAGATTTATATTAATAATATATTATAATATTAAACTTTAAAAAAAAGATTAATTAAAAATTATTAACCGTTACTTAACCCTATATTATAAAACCCCTTATAACTATTAACCCATTTATTAAACTAATTAAGCTAACCTTATTAACTACTATTACATTATTTATAATATTAATAATTAACTAAAATATTATTAAATAATATTAAAGAGTTTAAAAAGGTAGCCCTTTTTAATAGCTTAAAATAATAGCTAAAGTGGAGCTAAAATATATAAAAAAAACTTAATATAAATAGGTTTATTTAAATGTTATTAGGAAGGCTTTATAAAGTAGCCCTTTAATAAAAAGAAAAAGAAAATAAAAAAACCTTCCTCGTTAAAAAGGATAAATGGTTTAAAAAACGTAATATAATTAACGTTACAATTTAAAACAAACTATTATAAAACACCTATTAATAAATTTAACCTATACTAATAAAGCCCTTTAATATACTTACTTTATTATAAAATAAATTATATTAAAACTATAAACCTAAAGGAAAGGTTTAATTTATATAATATTATTAATAATAAAAAGAAATAATGTTTAAATTTATTAATAGTATTATTTAATTTATTATTATATTATAATAAATTTAAATAAATATAATTAAACTTAATCCAACTTTAATTTAGCTATATTTATATATTATTAAAAAATTTATTAATAGTTTTAAATTTAAATTTAACTTTTTTTTAATAACTTAAAAAATTAATACCTTTAAAATTTTAATTATTAATATAGCTAAAATTATAATATAAATAATAATTACCTTAAAAAAGGTAACTAATATAGCATTATACTTTAAATAAGGTTAAAAGGAATAAATAATATAAACTGCCCTTTTAACCATTAAAGTTAATCTTTTTTCATTTAAATAATAACTTAATAATAAAAGGAAGGTATATCCTAACTATAATAAAATACATTCTCCTTTTTATTTTATAGCTTACCTTAAGTTTAAACCTTTAAATTAGGATAAGGATATATATTTATAATAAATAAAATAGTATAAAAATAAAGTAAAGAAATTTAAAGGGGATAAAGATATAAAGAGGGAAAGAAAAGTAAACTTTATTATACTTTTTATATCTTTTTAAGGATTATTATAAACCTTATTTATTATTAAATCTTTTAAATATATTATCTTTATAGCTTATTTATTATTAATAAATTAACCTATTTTTATTAACTTTACTAATATTATATTTAGCTTAATATCTTTAATATTTAAAGGATTTATATAAAAGTTACCTTAAGGTAATACCTTTTAAAATAAACCTAACGTTAAAGATATTAATATTAAAGCTATAAAAAAACTTTTAAATAATATATTTAAGGATAATCGCTTAAAAGAAGTTATAGGAGCCTTATTTATTATTATTAATAAAAATCGAGCTAATAGCTTTATAAAAGTATTAAAAATAATATTAATTATTAATAATAATATTAGCATTTTTATATTTTTAAACCTAATTAGCTTTATTAACTTATATATTATACCATGCCCTATAACTATTAAAATTAATAAATTAATAATATAATTAACCTAATGTAAAAATTATACCTTTACTAATATAATTAATAAAATAAAAAAACCCATTATATTAAGGAATGTAATTTATTATTTAATAATTAATATAAACTTAATCTTTATATTATATTTTATAGAACTTAATATTAAATTCCTTTTTTAAAGCAATAAAGCTTACGCTTTAAAGGGGGATAATATATTTTTAAAAGGTACGGAATATAATAGCTTATATATAATTAATTAACCTAAGTTAAATATTAAGGCTACTATTATTGCTTTTATTACTTATTCCTTCTTTAATTTTAAACTTATATTATAATATAAATATTTTAAATATATTAATAAATCCTTAATTAAAAAATTAATAAACGCTGGATATATTAAGCCTTAAAAACCAACCTATATATATAAACATTATATTTAAATTAAAATAAAGGAAATACCTTACTTAGGAAAGTTTTAATAAAGCACTTACCTATTAAAATTACTATACGTTAATATTATAAATATTCCTAAAGTAATATTTAAAAATTATAAGGGCTTTATATACATTGCTATTATATATTATAATTTTATAAAAATAATATAGGTACTATTGCTTAAAAGTAAAGGAAAATTTACCTAAGCCTTTAAATCTTTCCTCGAACATTATAAACGCCCTAAATAAAGGTATTATATACTTATACTTAATAAAGCTAAAAAAAATACTAATAGAAAACTTAAATATATATATTAAAGTTAAGGAATTTAAATATTATTTATTACTATAGGGTAACATTAATAAAGTAATATTTATAAAAGAACAATAGGAATATATAAATCTATTATAATTCTTATAATAATATAAGCTATAAATAACGAAATACTATAGAAATATTAACCTATTATTATTTAAATAGCTTATTATATAATAATATACTAGTTTAATAATTAATTTAAAATATTATTATATAAAAAATAGTATAAATAAAGGCCTACCTATAATTATATAATAATAATAGAAATTAATAAAAAATATTTTTAATTAAATAAAAAGGGATTAATATTTATTAAATAAACCTTATTTTATAAAATGTTAAGCTATTAGAATTAAAGTTCCTATAATTATATAATCCTTTTAAAAAGTAAAAGGGTTATAAATATTAATAATATAAGCTTTTTTTAAAAGATCTTTTACCCTTTACCTAATTTAACTAAAATGGTTAATAAAAAAAAGCAGGTTTAATAAAACCTTAAAAATAAAACTATAGGAAACTTTAAAAAACTAAACGTAATAAAAGAATAAAAGTTTAAAAGTTTTCCTTATACCGGATTAAAAGACTATATATTAATTTAAAAAAAAAAAGATTAAACCTTATTATAATAAATACTATACTAAATATTATATTAATTATTATATTAATTATTACTTTATACATTATATTTAAAGCTTTAATAAATGGATCTTTTAATAAAACTATTAAAAACTTTAATAATATTTTAAAGCTAAATAATAATAATAACCTTAATTATTAAAAAACATTATTTAATAATACTTAAGATTTTATATTAATACTACTTAATGTAAAGGTATTATTTAAAAAGTAGGTTAATAAACTTAAATAGAATAAGTTAGGAAAAATAGTTAAATATAAGGTTAAATAAATAATTAAAGGATTTAAATAAAGAAATAATATAAATTATAATAAAACGTTTACCTTTATAATAAAACCTAACGCATCTCCCACTTGACCTGGCCACCCAATTGAGCTGGCCACCCCCTTAACCTATATAAAATCCTATTATTTCAATCTATTATAACTTTACGAATACTGATCGTACGATTTAATAATTAGTACCTTTAAATCCGTTAGTTAAAGGGGAATCCAGAGGTATTTTTTACTATTTCTTACAAAATTTATTAAGCGAGATATTAAGCAATACGCTAATGGGGCGCTAAGCAAGGATTAATTTAGCGCTTACTTTAGCGTATTGCTTAATAACTCCGCGAATATAAGTCGTAAGAATTGATAAAGGGTACCGTTAAATAGCTCTTTTTATTACGAATCTAATAGTATATTTTATTATTTTATACGATTAATATTCGCAGAGTTATTAAATTATCACGTGATTAACGCACCGACGTTATTTGTATGGGCTAGGGGGGTGGCCAGCTCAATTGGGTGGCCAGGTCAAGTGGGAGATGCGTTATAAGCTATAAAATATTATTTATAATTATTATTATTTTAAATTTTAAAATCTATTAAATAAATATAAAAATAACATTTCTATATAAAAAAGTATTAAAGGATATTTTTATTAAATAATTATTAAAGTTTATAAAGGACCTAAATATAGTTTATAAATTTAAAAAGGCCCTTTATAAATTTAAATAGGTACCCTATATATAATATAAAACGTTAGTTATATTTTTAAAAAGCTTTAAATTTAATAGTTTAAATTTAAACATTAAAGTTTTTACTTAAGGAAATTACTATATTGTTATATATATTAATATTCTTTTAATTATTGGACCTAAAATGTTAAAAATTATAAAGATTAAATAAATATTAAGTAATAAATTCCAAATAAGCAACCTAAGCCTTATAAAATACTATTTAAAAATAGTTATTAAATAAAACTATAAGGTATATACTTTAAAGCTATTATAAAAAGCTTACTTAAAAAAAATATTTATAAAATTTAAATTTTAAAATTTAAATAAGTTAAAATATTAAAGATTAAAGCTAACCTATACTCCTGTATTTATTAAAATAAAAGTATTTAAAAATAACTTTATTTTAAATTTAAACGATTAAAAATAATATTAAAGGGCTATAAGCTTATTAATATATATAATATTAAATACTTAACCTAATATAACATTTACTATCTTTAAATATAATAGGTATATAGTTAAACTTAATACTTCTTATATTAAAGCGGTAAAATAAATATTTAAATACTTTAACTTTATAATTAATTTAAAACTAATATATAAAGAAAGTAAAATTAAGCTATAAAGCTTTATTAATTTAAATTAAAAAGTATATAAAGAAACTTATTAATTAATTTTAAGATATATATTTAATTTAAAAAATAATATTATTAATTAAAGCTTAAAAAGGTAGCTAATAATTTTATTATTCTTATTTAAAGCTAAATTAAAAGGGTAAACCTAAGCTATTAAGGAAATTATTTAAATATAAAAACTATTAGCTAAATTAAATATTAATTTAAATAACATACCTATAATTATTTATAATAATAATTAAAAAGCAATTTTAACTTTATATAATTTATTATTATATAGTAAAGGGAAATAACGCATCTCCCACTTGACCTGGCCACCCCCTAGCCCATACAAAAAACGTCGGTGCGCTAATCACGTGATAATTTAATAACTTTACGAATATTGGTCGTATAGAATAATAAAATATACCATTAGATTCGTAATAAAGAGAGCTATTTAACGGTACCCTTTATCAATTCTTACGACTTATATTCGCGGAGTTATTAAGCAATACGCTAAAGTAAGCGCTAAAATGATCCTTGCCTAGCGCCCTTTTAGCGTATTGCTTAATATCTTGCTTAATAAATTTTATAAAAAATAGTAAAAAATACCGCTGGATTCCTTATTAAATAACGGATCTAATGGTATTAATTATTTTATTATAGGCCCAATATTGGTTAAGTTATTACAGATTGAAACATTGGACTTTTATATAGGTTAAGGGGGTGGCCAGCTTAATTGGGTGGCCAGGTCAAGTGGGAGATGCGTTATATATTAATTTAAAATTAATAATATTAAAAATAAATTACCGCCGAAGAAGTTAATTTTAAATATATTTTAACTATTAATTAAATAATAAATAGGCTAATAAAAGTATTATTAAAGTTAATCTTTAAAAAGTTTAAAAAATTATTAAGTTTAAAATAAATAATAAAGCTAAAATGGTTTATATATAAAGTTAAGTAAAAATTCTATATTAAAATTAATTTAAGTTAAAATACTTTTATTATTATATTTTTTAATAATAATAAATAATATAAAAATTATTTTTATAATTTAAAAATATAAAATTTAAATTATTAAAAGTTAAGCTATAAAATAAGTATAAGCTTAAAAAAAACTATTAAAAATAATTTAAAAAAAGTTTAAAATAAAACTATAAAGCATTTTAAAATAATATTTTAAAAAGTAAAATAATAAATATTATTAATTAACCTAAATTAAATCTTTTAAATATTTATATATTTAAATATAATAAAACTAACTTTTAAAAAATACTTTTAATAATATAATAATAATAAGCTATAAACCCTTTAAAGTTATTTTAAATTAGCTTTACTTATAAATAATAAAATATATATTTATTTATACTTTATATCCTTTATTAAAGCTTTTTAATATTAATAATATTTAAAATATTATAAAAGTAATTAATATAATAATATAATAATAAAGGTTACTTTAAAGAAGTTTTAACTAATTATAAAATTAAACAATTTAGCTATAATAGCTTTATTTATTATATTTATAATAAATTTATTAATTAAATAAAAGGTAAAAAATAAGGTTTAATATATTTTTAGCATTATTATAATAAAGGAAAAAAGTTAAAAAGGAAAATATATAATAATTTAAAACTATAACCCTTATAATTAATTAAAAAAAGGTATAAAAATTAAAAAAGCCTTATAAGGTTTTTAAAGGTTAACTTATAACTATTTTAAAATAAAATTATTAAACTTAATAATTTAATATAATATAAATTAATAATAAAATAAATAGGAAAAATATATATATATTACTTTATAAAAAAAATTAAAATATAATATAAAATAGGTAATATACCCTTTTTAAGAATTTAAAACTTATAAATTATAAATTATTTATAACTTATATTTTAATAAAAATATTAATTATTAAAAAAAGTAATTATAAAAATATATATAAATAATATAAGGATAAAGGAGGGAAAAAGGATATATAAAAATAATAAATATATAATATATTATAGTTATTATATATTATAATACTTTAATTTTAAAAGCTTTATATTATAAATAATAGTTTAAAAGTAATATTAATAGGATTTTTATCCTTTATAATATCCTATTTTAAAGAATTTAATATTATTTTTATTTATTATTTTAATAGCTATAAATAATTTAACTTTTAAAGAGTTTTACCTTATTTATTTTATTTTAATAGGCGTTCTTTAAGATATTACCTTTATGCTATCCGATATAACTATTTAACTTACTTTAAAGAGAGCTACCCTTAAGAGGGAGTCGATTAAGATTTATAGCATTAATTAATATAAGGATCGAAAGGGAATATTAAAAAGGGAAGGCGGTAATACTTACGTTCTATATATTAGAATGCTAGGAATCTGTATATAAAACCTTCATCTAGCCAGATAACTATATTGTAACTTAAACTTCTAGATAATCTAACGGGATCATATGTACTACTCTTGACAAATACCAGGTTGCAAAATCCCCAGTCTGCCTAAAAGACATTCAAACCAGTCCCTGCTGTTAGTTCCAGCGGGAGAATTGAATATCTCACCCCAAAATGCACGTGGAACTCCGACTATTGCACCTCTTTCGCGGACCACAGAATCTTCATCCAACCCTCTCTCGCCAGGTACGGTGGAGAAAGCCCTCGAGCAGCACAAGCCTGCTGCAGCGATTCCTGGACGCCTGGGCATTGACAGAACCGAGAATAACAGTCCCGGTCACAGCCATCACTTTGAGGTCAAACACCTACCTACGAGACCCTCGACCAATAAACAGCGAAGTCAATACGAAACATCGCCATGTAACTTTGGGTTTGTAAAAGGCGCACCTATTTCTACCATCTCGCAATCGGGCCACCGAGAATTGTATTACCACAATTGGGCACCCAAGTCCCTTGAAACAACTCCAAGCGATGACGGTGTGATATCAGGAAAGCAGGCTGACGTTTTCACCGACTTCACGGACACGGACATAATCCATAAATTAGCAATTGATCATACTAGAGCTGACTTCAAGCGTCTCACCTCACTGTTACAATGTCTGAAAATACAACTAGGTACAGCCCACTACATTAGTCTCCTCAAGATATACAAGGGGTTTTGTAAGGGCGCACAAGGTGGCGCAGATGCTGAGAAAGCACGAGATTCACCAGTTACCTCAATCTCAGCTGATTCAAACGCTTCAAAAGATCGAACACAGTCATCTAAAAATCTCAACAAACGCCCGCATCGACCCTCAGAAGATAGCGACAGCGACCAGGAGGGATTGAAACGAGGCAAAACATCTCAGGCAATACCTGGCTGGGAACAAAGTCCTGCGTTATCATGCTTGTTTTATAAGCTAAACCCGCACATTTATTCCACGTGCACGACGTTTCGAGGAAGAAATATCAGTGCATTAGGCGCGCACCTCAAATCCAACCATGCTGGTGATCTTCACTGTTGCCAGTGTTGTATGCGCTTCAAAAATAGACAGCAGCGAACCGCCCATCGTATTCACTGCCTTCCGACCGGAGGTGCATGTGTATGTACGATATTACCCTTGCGAAAAACCCAAGGGGTTGATCCAGTCGAGAGATGGGAAGAGACATGGCATGCACTCTTTCCCCATCTGCGAAAGCCTACAAGCCCTTGGTGGAGCGAGAATATCCTTTGTGAGCAAATCACCTTGTCAAATCTTAAGAGGATATGGAAAGCAAGCCGTAATAAGATGACCAATATCAACATGAACGATGTTCTCGCCGTTCTCTCGGAGTGGGTGACTACTCCGCCGGATCACCTGCCAAACTTACAAACCTTCAAATCCCAGATAGCTTTGCGTCTAGCCAACGACAGTCAACCCAATTCGGGTCACATACTCTCGACTCCTCCGCCAGCTTCCTATACTTCGAACGTCAGTGAGTTTATAGGGACCGCTGACCAACACGGCAAACAAGATTTCGATATAACACAGGCAGAGAGAGGATCTAATTGTCCGAGTGTAGACATGGGTACGACAACTGTCAATGAATTGAGTAGTCCAGTTCCTCAAGCCAGTCTATCCAGTATCGCCATTTCACCCCATGGTCCTGCAGCGCCTTTTAAAGATGCACACAACACGAATGTTTTATATCCGGATTTCTCAAATGTGCTGGAAGCTGAAGAGCCCCAGGCATGTGGGAGTAACTCGGCTAGGACCTTTTCTACTAACACTCTATCCCCAACAGACTATTTTCAAATCAATACTACTGAAAGGGACAAATTGAATTCTATATCTGGCTTTGGAGAAAACAATTCGCAGTATTCGACAGCACAGGATGTTATCGATACCCACTGGTCAGACTTAGAGCTTGGACCTGGCTTCTTTGATCAAGCAGGGGACGTGGATTCTGGGGAAAATATGATGATGATGGAGCAAACACTCATCTAATGGTGACTACTCTGTGGAACAGCAAAACGCTTCTGAAGGTCAAAGATATGGGGTACTTGTTTTAAATATGATTTGCTGTTCCCCAAGGCTTCGGCGGTGCCTGTCGGGGATATGACAGTTTTGCGAACCGCGATGCACAATATTTAAACCCAAGAAATATTTTCTAGTATAAAAGATCATTAGAGGGGTATATCTTTCAAAAAAGGATATATACAGCAAACAACTACTAAAGGAGTTGTTCTACACAATAGGTATGTAACAAGCTAAGCAAATTAGTAAACTCCGGCCCCAATATCCATAGGCTTATGCCTCTCTTTTCAGCCGTACATCAAATGCAGGTAAACTCAAGCTCTTCGCCTGGCCCTTACTCGTAGTAAAGATGAACTCATCTATCGATTTGAAGCCATATACAAGCCTATCCATAGAGGCCCACGTATGACAAGTCCCCTTCGGCCAGAACCTCTTCGCGTCTCCCTCGGCAAGCTGCTCGGGCGTGCCGACGTTGAAATACGCGCGCCACGCGATCTCGCATCCGGAGGAGAGATTCGTAGGGTATAATCGGACGCGAACGGGGAGGTTCGTCGGACTGCTCGAGAGCGCGCCAAAAGCGCTATAATTCTCGACGATATCGACGCCGCGCACAGTCCAGTTCGTCACGGCGAAGCCGGGCCCGTCGTCCACTGAGAGGGTTATGCTGGAGTTCGTCGCGGCGTCCGCGTATGTCCCGCCGAAGTGCGACTCCGCTTGTGTCTTGCTCGCGTCTTCAATGGCGGGGAGCAAGGCTGTTATGACGTCGGTGAGGGTGAAGTCGACTGTGTCAGCGGAAGACTCGCCGCCGCCGGAGAGAATCGTGATGACGAGGCCGTAGTCCGGAATCAGGCAGATTATGTTGTT
Organism: Xylaria bambusicola; assembly: GCF_022495145.1. Classification (NCBI taxonomy): domain Eukaryota; kingdom Fungi; phylum Ascomycota; class Sordariomycetes; order Xylariales; family Xylariaceae; genus Xylaria; species Xylaria bambusicola. The sequence continues at coordinate 110,513 of NW_025953619.1, read as the reverse complement.
GTATGAGCCGAGATTGCCGGATTTCGTGTAGTATTCGATCAAGCGCTGATCCTTTGTTACGGTGTCCGAGCGAAGGATCTCCCACGGCCCGCCGAGCATAAAGCCCGGTGATGAGGTAGATGTTATTGGTTTCATCCACTGGCGTGTTGCGACGGGATCTAGGAGGCGGTTCTGAAGGATACCAGTACCTAGGGCGAGGATATCTTTTGTGTTCGAGTATAATCCGCCAGCACTGATTCAGTTAGCCTTGACTGTGCAATTGGGGCGCTCTGTTTGACTGAAGCTTACATATCTTCGTATCCGAGACTGCTCCCAAACCAAATATCGCCCTTGGGAATAAAACCCCACGATCGTTCCTTAGGTGCCTCAAAGATCGTTGTGTTCGTCATTCCTAGAGGACCGAAAATGGCCTGCTGCACATACGCGTCGTAGCTCATGTTCGTAGCGGACTCCACCGCAAAGCCGAGGATCGAGCTTGCCACGTTGGAGTACACGGGGTTCGTCCAAGGCGCATACACGGGGTGGCGTTTTCCGAAGTCCCTGAAGAACTCAGCGCGGGTGCAGACTGGAAGACCGAAGAGACCCGCACACCCGGTCTTGGAAGAGTTCGTCAGCTGTGGGAGGCCGACTTGGGCGAAGTCTGCGGGAAAGCTAGCCAGATCATTGACGACTGTATAATGTTAGCCTGGATACTTTATGGAAGAATGGGATGCTTACGGTCTGTGCCGATGCCGCTCATATGTGATGTGAGTGAGCCGACGGTGACTTGGTCCCAGTGGACGGCAGTTATGTCGTTGGCAACTGGCACCGCTTCTTTCCTTAACTGGAGTAATTCAGGGACGTATTTCGTGATAGGATCTTCCAATTTCATCTGCCCCTGAGTCAAAATAGAAAGGACGGCGAAGAGTTTCGAAAGACTTCCGATCCGGTAGATTGTTTCCGAGTCAACAGCAGTTGTACTAGTATTATCGAGGACTGGAGGCGTGTGATGGAGCTCGATCATGGGATTTTCTTCATATATCGACTTTACGGCAATTGATATTCCTGTCGTGTTGAAGTCCGCTGTGAGGTTTTGGAACTTGTCCGTTACGAGTCGGATGGCGTCTTGCACTAAGTCATGGCCCGAAGGGTTTATAGGAACGGGCATGACCGGGCCTAGAGGGGGACAGAGTCCATCCCGAGCAGCAAGCGCTCCATTGGCGAGCAGGAGAAAAGCCCCTAAGGTTGATGGGGTGCGATGTGATTGAAAGATCATGACGGTAAGGGCTGCAGTAGAGATAGAGTAGTATGTGCTGTTACTAGAACAAGTTCAGATAGCTCTTTAGCGGACTACATCTACATATATATATTTCAACGAGACCGTTCGACCGTTGCCTATCATCTTCACCGAAATTATCGACTCGTCATTATTCCTAAGTCGATGGTCGTTGGCCCTGGATCCCGAGCCTTTGGTCAGCCTTCGGACTTTGGCCCACATCTGAGCCTCCTGTACAAGCTTTAGAAACGAAACTAGGTCGCATAGTGGTTCCCCAATTCTGTTAAGTTAAGAAGCGGTATTGGGAAATTAATCGGGAGTTCCTAGACATGCGCTAAAGATCGGACTGGGGCGCCATGCGTTTTAGTGGACTGGGTATTGTCTTTTTTGGGTGTTGAGCTTCTTGCTGATTGGTAAGTTCGGACTCGAGCCCCTACGGACGAGATCGTCCATAACTCAGCCATCTTAGTAGGATTCGGATCCGGCCAATTTAATTGATATTAATAGAGATGCTTAGCCGTTCCCGGGACAGCTAATGTGCTACCTAGAACGTTAACGTAAGACAACTGCGACATCTGAACGTACATTTAAGTGTCGAATTTCCCTCTTAGTTTCAAGTGAGAAAATCTTGCCTTGGAAGTGTTGCGAAAGTATCTGACTTTGTCTTGCGCCCTGCACTCTTCAGATAGGCAACAATATTAGAGCTTACCCAAGACAGATTTTCATCAATTGCCTATGCGCTGATCCACCTGTGTCCAAATCTAGACACGTCAAATCGAATACCTTACATCTGAGCGATGAATTTATCTGGTTTGTTCGCTCACTCAGCAACGGCATGTGCCTAGATTTCATTTCACAGAGACGTAGCAGCAGGATTATGTGACAAGCGTGAGAAGAATTATGTAAGATCACGTTGAGTATATACTACTTTGGTTTTCAGATATAGATAGTGCGGTGGATATACAAATAAGAGAATGGAACCAGCAAATGTCACAAGTTTCATTTGACGGTCGAGGATCTTAGCCAACACTCTCTAAGTCATGCTCAAAGGGATCTTATTATCCGTCGGACTTCAATATAACGATAAGTGCTATATAGTGAATGCCAGCATCATATTCTTGCTTAGCTGTGAACCGATACTACGCAAGATAAATGAAGACGAAAGCCCTCTCTCAAATCTACTTACCTAGATACTAAGTAGTGCTCAGCAGGCAGCTTTCCAACCGTCGATTGACAAAAAGCAATGATGTCTCATCTTTACTAGCATGGGTATGAGAATCGCGTATGTGTATGACATGTCTAGCTATCCCGAGCCACTTCTCACAAAGCAACGGGTTCACTACAGTCTAGTAGAAGAGAAAAACAGCCTGCAATGCAAACTCGAGAAGCATCTTGGAAATTAAATATCTAATATTGAAGATCATGATGGGTTGCAATGACGTAAAATGTCTGGGGTAAGCTGAGACAGGCTGCATAGGTACCTAAATAGACTAGCTGCTGCACCTGAAAGGAGCTGGAAGAGCCCTGAAGCCCCCAAGTGCTAGCGAGTTTTCAGCAGCCATAGACCCTTGTCTCAGGCACCTACAGCGACCAGGTACCGCCATACACTTTACGTGTCCAATACTAATTTTTGCCATGTGCCCAGTCACGCTGTAGGTAGGTAAGCAACCAACCAAGCAACCAACCACCACCCTCCTTTATTAACAACTGATTACTTTCTCATAACTCATTTGCCCTGGTTGTTAAGTCACAACTTGTTGCGTAGAAGCAGTCTGTGCGGGACCATGATACCTGCTTTTTAGTATGCTATGGTACGGGCATTCGTTTCAGATCCGAGCCCGCACCAGATCGGGTCTAGACCTTACCCAGAGAGCCAAGGAAGGATGCGCTTCTCGCTGCCCCGACCGCCTTTGAACAACGACTGAACAATGCCCGGCCGGCTATCTAACGAGATGGAAGGACACGGCGGAGGAACTGACGTGGATAATGGCTGTAGCAGCGCTGCCGTGAAGCAGAGGCAGCACGACGGCATGGACCATGGTGCTGGTGCTGGAGCGAGGCGAGGTGCGACACAATGTCCAACACCCCCGATCGATCCCTTTCCCGACTACGAGAACATCCCGACGCCTGCCAACCTTGATACTTTTAGGAAGACCTTGAAGTACGAGCCAACCGCCGAGAACGGGGGCTCGGCTTCGCCTCTGATCGACGACCTTCCCAATGGCAGCCAAGTTGGCCGTACCTCATCCCGAACGGAGAACGCTCCTCCTACAAAGCCACGAGCACAGTCAAATACCAAGCATGGCACTCACGGTAGTCGTGATGGCATTAGGAAGCTCTCTGCTTCCCAGATGCAGGCCCTCACATCAGCCCCGGACTCCTTGCCCGTTGCTGTCGTGGCTACACCGCAGCGTAAACCCAACGGATCCGAATACCCCTTGTCGGCTAATGCTATCGACGACATGTCGCACATCTCGATGGGAGATCAGCTACAAGACGGTATTGAGATGTCACTGCGAGCGAGGAATGGCTCCGTTCGATCTAACGGCTCGGGTGACGCAAAAAAACCAGGTCGACGCACGGCCGCCGACTTTCAGCGACCGCCTCCGTCCGCTCGTACTCTTTCCAGTCCTCCCATTAATAGGAGACCCCCGCCGGGTGCTCCGATGAGTGCGCCGCTTCACAATCGACGGAACTCATTCAACCCTCTTCCCAGACCAGCACCCCTCAACCTGAACGGGCCGCCCAAATCTGCTCAAGCCACTGCAAAATTAACACCAGTTCAGCCAGAACGCGCTCAATCTCCTCCCCGCTCGCCGATGATCCCCACAATACCCCTACCGCCCATGTCACTTCCCACGCATCTGCAACTTGAACTCGCAGGCCAACGACCGAGTCCATTGTATATCCATCAATCCCATTCTGCGGATACTCCCTATGAATCCAGCGCCGTCAAATTCGAACGTTTGCTGAATGCCTTACTGCTCCCACCCTATCTCGAGCAAATCATGCATTTTGGGACGCTAGCATGCTTTGATGCTTGGCTGTATACATTCACGATATTGCCAATGAGATTTGTTACTGCTCTAGGGGTACTTGTGAAGTGGTGGTTGTACCTCATCTGGAAAGAGGTTCGATGGGTAGTTGGCTATGTTTGGTTCGGTCTGGGACGCCTTTGGCGGAGAGGCCGGAGGGGTAGAACTTCAGCGCGTGAGCCGAGCGACCACACCCAAGCTCAGAGTGAAACTGAACGGAGCCAAAGCCGGGCGAGGAGGGGTACTGGTAGTCCAAGGCCAAGACAAAACGGAGTGGCGAGACAACGGAATACATCTGATGCCCATGGATCGTCTTTGGGAGAACAAGCACGACCGAATCCGAGCGATGTGTTTTATCCCCCTAAACATGCGATGCCTAGACCGGGGCGGTTCCGACATCGTAGGACGAAGTCGATGCCTTCGAGTCTCACATCGTACCACAAAGCCGATCTTCTCCAAGGCGCTGTTCTCATCTGCAGTTCTATTGCTCTGTCGAATCTTGACGCAAGCCGAATGTACCATTTCATTCGTGCACAGTCATCCATGAAATTATATGTCATCTACAACATACTAGAGGTAGGCTTACGCTAACTTGCAGTTCCAATTCGTAGCTAATAACTCTTCAGGTGGCCGACCGGCTCCTTTCGGCGATCGGACAGGACATCTTGGAGTGTCTCTTTAGCTCGGAAACACTTTCGCGGAACAGCTCCGGAAGATCCAAGATACTGCTACCCTTCGGCATGTTCTTGCTCGCACTGGTCTATAATGTCATTCACACGTGGTGTTTATTCTACCAAGTTATCACCCTGAATGTTGCAGTAAACTCGTATTCCAATTCCTTATTGACGCTGCTCATATCGAACCAATTTGTCGAGATCAAAGGCAGCGTGTTTAAGAAGATTGAGAAAGAGAATCTGTTTCAGCTTACCTGCTCAGACGTAGTAGAGCGGTTCCAGACGTGGATCATCCTTCTCATCATTGGTATGCGAAATGTGGTGGAGGTTGGTGGCCTCTCTGTCCCCGGAGCTGGTAGCGAGCTCGATGGCGGCGGTCTCAAAGCCGGTCCAATGCATACGAGTTCAATCTTACCTGCCAGCTTTACGGTTCTACCAACATGGCTTCAATCAGGCGAAGTTCTCTCCCCATTTGTCGTGGTCATCGGCATCGAGATGATGGTCGATTGGATTAAGCATGCGTACATCAACAAGTTCAATAACGTCAAACCTACGATCTACCAAAGGATGCTAGATATCCTTTGTAAAGATTACTACACCAACGTATGTCGCATTCCAATTCTTTATTATCAGATGTCTTGATAGTTCAGTGCTTACCGTTCTATAGGCCTTCTCCGCCCCATCCTTGACACGTCGACTCGGTCTCCCGCTGTTGCCGTTATCCTGCCTCTTTATCCGTGCATCTTTTCAAGTATACCATATGTTCCTCGCCACACACATTCCTTCACCTATACCTACAACGACCACTGAGCTGTCGGCCGAATCTTCCTTGCCGTCTTCGGCCGCTATGATTGCCGCTTTCGAGCAGCTTGATACATTGATTCGCCATGCACTAGGCCGTGCTGTGTACCCACACGAGTCCTCCCATGATAAGCCGTGGTGGTCTTTTTCATCGGACGACGTTATCGCACTCTTGACCATGCTCGTGTTTTTCTTTCTAGCGTGGATCGTACTACTGATCGTCAAGTTGCTTCTTGGTATGGCTTTGCTCCGATATTCTCACAGGCGATATACCATAGTAAAGTTGAGAGAGCATGCTGTCGCGACGGGGAAGGCGGAAGACGAAAATTTCTCACAGCCTGGACAGCGTATTGGCGCATTCAGTGCCGTAGAGATTGGTGACGAGCGAAGGAAGCTGATCTACGAGGACGATCCGGAAGGCCTTAAGAGAATGCGTGACCGAGAACGTAAGACACAAGAAAAGCTTAAGGAGAAAGGAGATGATGGTCTTGCGAAAGTTGTTCGGTATGAAATGGTTGCAAAACGGATATGGTGAACGTTGAGTAGAGGTCCATTCTACATCCCCTCGCGTTGTTACTTTATTTACTATACATGGTTATGGCGTTGAGGCTCATCAATTGGTCATGATTCAGTCTTGCATGGCGCGGCGTTTGAGAGGACAAATTTAGCATCGCTGGTTACAATTATGCGTCTCATCTAGCGATTCATTTATTATCTATTTCGTCTACTTGATATGTCTACATCTGATTATCGCACTTTAGATAGGGGACGGTGAACCCACCGCTTGGCCCCTTGCGGTAACTCTGTCTCCTCTAACCACTCAATCGCAGGTTCCCGCGCAACGACGGGCGCCAGCAAATAATTGACTAACCATTTCACGATAGGGAAAAACCGCATCACCCATGTCGCCATGAACCGGTCCATTCGGCTCAACCACGCCGCACTCCGCGCTGACATGCGCGAGATCACGTCCACCGTCTTCTCCAAGCCTTTCCGCGTCTTTTCGTACTCGTCGAACTCGGCCTGAAGGATTTCAGCACTTGGCTGTTTCCCTTCCGCGGAAACGCGATGTATTCTATTCACTAGCTCCACGATATCCCCCGCGCCGCAGTTATATCCCAGCCCAGCGTGCGGACAGAGCTTGCGCACCGCGTCGCCGACTAGCACGATGCGGCCGCCCCAGCTCCAGGAATCGACACTTCCTTCTTCGAGATTGATCAGGCCGATGTCTCCGACGTTGGAAGCGCATATGTCGCGGAGCGTGTAGTCCGGTGTTACCTGCAGATCGGCGTATTTGTCCATCATCGCTTGTTTGTCTTCTGCGGTGTACCGGTGGCGCTGCCGCGTCGGTTCCGAGAGGGCTTCGTAGAGGTACCACCATGCGCGCCCCTCACCTGCGACGAGCTGTGCCGAGACCCGCGGGCCGATGGCGAGGTATTGGTTGTGCGGCTTTAGCTGTGTCATTTCGGGTAGGTTGCCGAGGAGGACCCGGTACGTCGATATATACGGGCTCTCCGCGTCATGAGGCGCTTGTTGGTTCCCTGTGGCTAGGGCCTGCATGCATTGCCGCGTGCGGCTGTGGACGCCGTCCGCTCCGATCACGAGGGAGCCTTCTTCTACTGTGCCGTCCGCGCAGCGTACGACTACGCCGTCGGAGACCGTTTCGATGTCTGTTACGCGCTTCTTGAGACGGATCCGCGCCTTCGCGGACTCCGGGAGAGTCCGGTGGAGAACGGCGAGGAACTCGGAGCGCGCGGTGCAGCCGACTCCGTGGCCGTGACTGCCGCGCATGGCGTTTAGCAATCTGTATGCTGTATTACAGGGGTTGACATAGTGAATTTCACGTACTTTCTTTCCCACATCTGCCCTACTTCCCTCGTGCGATACAGAACTGAGCCATCGTTCGCGTTCAGCGTCTCATAGTCTTCTAGCTTGTTTAGCACAGGGAGCATCTCATCCAGGATACCTAGCTGGGCGAGCATGCGGTAGGATGCAGGCCACAGCACGATCAGCGATCCGATCCACGGCGTTAGATTGTCGTGCTGCTCGAGTATCACGAAGTCTATGTTCGCTTTCGAGAGGATGTGGGCTGCTGTGATGCCTACGAGGCCGCCGCCTACGACTATCACCCTGAAAGGCTTGCGCGAGTCAGAGGCCGCGGTCTCTTTCTCCATGGTGGAGATTGTGTGAGCTACACCTCTAAATTGATATTCCAAGTCTAGGGTCTAAGCGAATAGACTCTCCTTCAGTGCTAGATTAGATTGAGGACATTCATCCTCTATTAGTATGAGACATATCGGTGTGTCGTAGTGATTACGAATGGAGGCTCATTTGTATATATAGACCCAGAAATATTCAAAGGCTCGGGTTATCGTGGAAGTTAAATAAGTAGGGCCATCAAGGATCATCTGCAGTAATTACTACGGCCTGTCAATACCAAGCTTTGCTCCACCCGCTTTACCGAGTGAAGTCAGGAGAAGGTGGGGAATTGCCTGACATGCTCGCGAATTCCCATGTTCATCATCAGACCGCAATAAGATTGACGATATTACGGGCCCGACTTTGCGAGTATGGGATTTCCTCGGCGATAGGTGGTCGGATATCCGACTCGGCCCGCAGTCTTGACGAGTCGGTGTTCGAGACGCACGCGCGATCGCTAAGTACTGCTAGGACAGACACGTCGTATGAGTCTAGGGAGGCAAGTAAGCAAACCGGTACTCCTGAAATAACTAACGTTTGATGAGATAGCAGCGAATTGAATCATTTTGAACAGAAAAGATGACGGAGGCGAAAGAGACAAACCAATAAGCGGGAAAATGAAACTATAGCATTGGGAGATATATTTTTATATAAGTATCTAATATTGTAGTGCTCTTCATGTTCTGAACTCTGGACAGATATTGCGAATGAGGGTTTTGTCAAAGGTCAGCTGACTCAGCGTAGGTATAGGGTGCCATCACCACCTCTTTCAGTCGGGCTTGGAGTTGGGAACGCCAAGATATCCTTATAGGCAACTGTCCTCTGTAATCGCATTGGATACCCTGTTCTAATTGGCTTCGATTCCTTGTGTAGCGGACTCAGCATCCCTAAGTTGAAGCTGGGCTTGAAAAGGGCAGTGGGTTAGGTTCGATTCCTTTCAGCGATGAATGGTTATTCGCATCCGGTATGCGGTGGCCGAGGAATTGTATGGTGGAGGTAAAGCTTGCAATGCATGGCACGTGTAGATGCACCAACGGAGCGCCTCCGAGTACCGGACCGGGTCTCCGATGCTGACGCTGCGTGCCGTGCCGCGCCTTTGCAGTAGGTAGTCTTTTTCATCTGAGTTGATTTGTCACATGAGTCGCCGTCGGATGAATTTGGCCCAAGTTTGCGTACGTGTATTTCTAAGATGGCACATATAATCCGGTAACTTGATTGTCCGGAGCAAGGAAGCACTAGGGCAGAAGTTACTCCGAAGGGGTGGAGATAGTTCGATAGTCAAGTATATATATAAGGAGGTGGAAGACCCCTCTAGCATTAGAGAGGACCAGGAATCAATAATGTCAAGCTCTTACCCATACCTTCAACCTATCTACTACTTAGGTGCTATCTACTTACAACCCAGCTTCACTCTCGGGACACCCGCCTCTGACATTGATAGAGTTTATTAGAGAGCAATCCAGATCGTGAAAAGCACTGCTTGTAGAATCAACTTAGAAGTTTCAATGTACAACATACATAGTATTAGTAGGAGAGAGCGCATGCATCATGCAAGTCGTCGCTAGCTGGCCCAAGCGAGTAATGACCAATCGGCTTTACTCTGTGGATACTCGGTTCCTACGCCCGCTTAAAAGCTCCGGTAACCCAGTTGTTTACCGACCAATACTTACCTAAGCAGTTCCTTTGACGGGATCCCAAAGTTGGGAAAAGACAACGCCCTCTGCAGAGCAACAGGTAGAACCCAAAACTTCCCCCAGGAATCTGCATATTATAGAATTATTCGTCCTAGGGGAAATGGGTACTTAGCGTTCAACGTAGCTCGTAAAAGTTCATCGTGCGCGATTGTTATCATATCATTGAGCGAGTGCTGCCAAGAGAATAATCAGGATTACATAGTAGACTAGCGAGACGCACATCAGCGTCATGTTTGTGAAGGTGTAGACGCAGGTCTGAGACAACCGCCACCATCAAGACGGAATCGAGCCGATACGCGCAACTCTGAGTTTATGGCGCTCAAAGCAAAGACCAATTGTTGATTGAGCGCAAGATAGGGTCATTAGTTGATCCTGGGACCAGGAGAAAGTTCAGGTGCAAGCCCCTGATTGCATCCTGGCGGGGATATCCTGAGATTTTGTGCGCCATGAGCTCGTTGCTGGATCAAAAAGATGGCTAATAAAAGGAACATGATTTGAGCATGTAGTAGCACGCAAGCCACGTGTTGCTATATCGGACCCGACACAATCCTAAATGTCGTTTTGTTGCGATGAATCCTTCGGAGACACATCAGGCAACACTACATTAACATCGTGATACCACAATCCCTGTGGGCAGCCAGGCTAAACCCTTTTCCCCGAAACTCTGTGACACCGAAAGTTATGGCTAGCTAAGCTGTTATGTGCTTGTTGCTTGCACCGGATGGTATGACAAGCTTCCCCAAGCTGTTCAGGACTGTTGTTGAGTCAACCTAGCACTTATTATATGGGCTTCGGCTCAAGTTGCTACCTTCGAGTTTGATTGTCTTGATTATCGTGTGACGACCAATGCTGACTCCATAGCAGGATTGGGTGTAGTTATAGCGATGATGGAGAAGGTTGCGAACAAACTGGGCCTTTCTGGTCGGTGCCTCTGTTGAAATCTGTGTACGAGAGCTAGGACGGGAAGGAATTGCCCGAATGATGTGATGTTGGCGTGATGCATCCTTTTGGTTGAACGTTCTTATTTGGTACCACGATAAGAAATTTTCGCGCTTATGAGTCTTTGATGAAATGTTCAGTCCTATAATATCTATCTACGCGTCCATACGGGCAATATTGTTGAAGGCTCTAGAATTCTATATAGTAGTGTCCGGTGATAACTACAGCTAAGGTCGATCAGGGATATAGGTTGACATGAGCGGGACAAGCGACTCTGGCGGAGATTCTATGTCTTGTTGCGCGTCCCTCTCATGTGAACCGTTTCAAAGGCAATACTATATCATAAGATACAAGAGAACACTGAAACATATGATGTCATGATATTTTCCATGAAAACGATGGATGTAGCTGTGATTTCAATTTGTAAACCTGACGAAGTGCTCCTCATGTTTCACTACAATGCGAGATTATCGGTGTGAGCTTCGGAAGGATCGTGATATCTTTTCAATTATTGTGTTTCAAAGTCACACTGGCGCTTGCATAGCTAGACATAGGTAATGGCAGGCCTCGGGCAGCCACTCTTTAACTGTTGAACGTAGGTGAGGCTATATAATAACCGTTAGACTGTTCGAGATTGACGTTATGAACATATGGGTTTACTTTAAAACAGGGACAGGAAATACTATCACTTTTCATTCTTCAAGAACAATCGAAAACTTCATCCTTCTCACCATTCTACTCGTAATTTTACGCAGAACCATTATGACACAAGAGACGGCTGAACGGCAATTGGCTTCAGATTCTGTCAAGAAGCCACATCAGCTTGTCCATCGGTTGCTATATCACGCATACAGCATATGGCTATTTACCTACAGCGATCTACATACCATATTGTTTCCGGAAACGGCGTTCGGCGTTCTACATGCCTTGTGGTTCACCGAAAGTAATTCGAATAACTCAAGTGGAGAGACAAGGAACGATGTTCTCCAGCGTTTTCCTCTAGTACTGTATTGGGTTTGGATTAACCTTCTTGCCATCGATATCGGTAACCAACGGAGTCCTGAGTCAATCGCGGAAGATAAAATTAACAAGCCATGGAGGACAATACCCTCCGGGAGATGGAGCCCAATACTAGCTTCATATGGACAAAAATTTGCCTATGTAGTGGCTCTCATGAGCAGCTGGTTTATTGGTGGCTTAAGATCATGCAAGCTCTTAACACTACTCGGTAAGAGCCTACTGTATTACCACTCAAGTTTGTCATTGTCTAATATGGTCGTGACAGGTTTCTGGTACAACGATTGCGGAGGCAGTGAGGGACGACCATTTACCAGAAACTTCATCAACGCGTGAGTAATGGATTGATTTATATCCCCGTTTCGCTTGCGAAATATTGAGCCTGATGACATATCCTAATATTTAATTTTTGAAGCATGGGTATCACCTCGTTTGGACTCGGGGCGCTAGAGGTGGCCTTGGGACAAACCCTCCATTTTACAGCTGCCACAATTCTTGACCTAAATGCTCCGAACTTAGAACAGTGGATTTTGTTGCTGTTTGTTGTTATTTTAAGTACTGTTCACACGCAAGACATGCATGACCAGGATGGCGACAAGGTTCGCGGTCGAAACACAATGCCGCTTCAGATCGGTGATGCCCCAACGCGTTGGATCACTGTCGGATTCATGATATTATGGGGAGTAGTATGCCCTCTTTTCTGGCGGTGCGGTGTTCTTGGTTACGCAACGAGCACTTCAATCGCGTATATTGTCGCTTTTCGGACGTTCTTTCTCCGCACAGTCAGTGAAGACCGAATGACATTCGCTCTTTGGAATTTGTGGATGGTGAGCTTGTATACATTGCCCCTTGAGGCACTTGCTCATAACTACATCGCAAGGTATGTTTCAAATACTATCAGATAGGGATACATGAGGTGTTAATCATTGAGGCAGCGTCTAAGACAGTAGGAGGTAGTGCTTCTACATTCGAAGTGCCTGTGATAAATCAGGGTGGGATATAAACACCTTCATCGTGTCGTTACGTGATGATGCGAGTAGGTGTGGGACAGTTGTCTTTCTGTCGCGATAGAACCCACCAGTTGTCTGGCAGGTCTCTAGGGCTGTTACCAGGCGAAGTCCTTCATGATGGTTCGCTGCCTCTTTTCTATGCTCCATGAATCCTATCACTTCCCATCACCTCTACATATTGATGTCAAAGGTCCAGGATCACGATTCCACGGAATGCATCAAGTACTGAAGCCAGAAAGACCTGGTATCTGTACCGTCGTATAATAGCTTTCACATGATGTCAATTTTCGCGGGGCGCCATTTGAATTGTCTACCTACTCATAGTTGAGATGAGTTAATTGTTAACTCATACTACTAATGGCAATTAAACTTAGTCCTCGGACAGAGAATTTAGAAGTGAGTGTCCGCGGCAATTGATATGTCCATATTACCATGGACTATTTCCCGTAAGCAATATTCTTAGTTTGGCTGCTCCCAGAGTCTTATGACTTAGCTAGCTAGAGCACCTATGTATATTAATTATAGCAAGATAACTGCTGAATGGCGAATGAGGAGATAAATCCATCTGCAGAAAGAGTTTTAGCTATATACGGGGTTACATTACAGTGAGAATTTAGGTCATTGGTGGGTCAGAATGGGGTACTTACCAAGTAGGATATTCAGGTAAGTCATGCAGATCTTCTCATCCGCCGGTCTTACTATACGAGAGGGGTACCTCATAGGTAGCCCGAATCTGGTAAGACAATAGGTAAGCATTTACTGCGTGTAGTTTTGCGGAGAGGTCTGGAGGTAATCATGTTATTATGATTGGGCCAGTATTCGTTATACCCGGTGTCTAACCAGTGATCAATCACCGATATGATGCTAGATAGGCAATACGACCCTAGTCTGGCTGCACAAAGTCTCGGCGTACAGATGTGCAGATAGAGCGTTCTTGCTTCTCTGAGTATGCTGCATACTAGCTTGCCCCAAGATCTGCAGCTTTGTATACATGGCTGGTTCCAGGCAGTCACATGGTGGTAGTGTGAGCCCTATCGGTAGTGAGATGATGTGTAGGAACTTTGGGATGTTTGCCAAACCCCCTCATTTCCTCCTACTGTCCCTCAGAACGGGAACTGGAGACAAGGCAGGCATATAGCCTTCAACTTCAGATATCATGTCCGACATTCTACAATACGTTGTGCCAGCTCTAAACGAGCTCAAAGCGCCCAAAGGGCTTATGATCCTTGGGGTTCTAGGGGTCCTAAGTCATAGGTTTTACTTCGTCCGTGGGGAGCACCACCTCCAGGCACCTATATATCTAAAATTATGGATTCTTGCGTCTGTCGCATTGATATCTACAATTCTCGTGGCTGAGACATCTGAGCTCGGTTCTGACCCATCTGAGGCTGGCCTAGATGCAGTTCTAACTACCGGACTCCTCAATCTTTCCTTCTTCGGACCTCTGTTTACGAGTATTGCGATATACCGTCTCTTCGAACACCGTTTAAGGCACTTCAAAGGCCCACGGTTGGCCGCAGTCTCTAAGTTCTGGCATTTCTGGAAAATCCTATTCGTTTCAAATCATGAAGTCCTTGATCAACTCTACCATAAGTATGGAAAGATCATCAGAACAGGTAAGGGGCAAGACTCATCGAATGATATAGGTAGAGGCTGACCTATGAAAGGACCCCAGGAGCTGACCATAATCGACCCTGATGCTTTTGACGCAATTGCTGGCGCAAGGACAACATGCATCAAGGCGCCTTGGTACGACATGATGCATCCTTACGTATCAGTAAACTCCATCCGCACCAAGGAGGGCCATGGTCCCCGTCGCAAGCGTTGGGATGAAGCTCTTCAACTTTCTTCTATGTGTAAGATTCCTTGTCGTGATTACGTGACAAAGCATAAGTAAAAAGATCGGCTGACACATACGGTAGATGTGCCAGACAAGCAAGTTCGAATCCAACACTACGCGGGGCAACTGCTTCGCCATATTAAGGCGTCAGGAACAAAACCCCTGAACATGACCACATGGTATCATCACTTCTCTTTTGACTTCATGGGTGAGATGGCGTTCGGTTACTCGTTTGGTCTTACAGACGACACAAGCGCATCGACCGCAACCAACGAGCTAGCAGAAGTACCTACTCTAGTCTCGCAAGGTATCGGGTGAGTAATTCCCTACAATTCCCTCATTCAGAAGTTCACTCTTTGCTTCACTCTCCCGAACACGTGAAATTACTCATACTTGGGTTCCAGAATGTTGCAATTCTTCACCCCAATGCCATGGATTGGTCAACTCAGCTTTTCATTCGCCCCTTATCTGCCGTTAGTAAGCGCAAGCTGGAACAAGACAATGGCTTGGGCAGCCAAGACTTGCGATTCGAGGCTCGCGAAATTCTCTGGTAACAAGGAAAATGATATAGACGCCATTAGCGGTCAAGGGGATGCTTTTGCTCGCTTCATTCGCCAAGCCGCGCGCGATAACGATCTCAAGTCACTCGACCGCCTAGCTCTCTACGGCGATGCATTCCTTATTACTGTCGCAGGTAGTCATACGACTGCTTTGACGCTAACAATGGTCTCTTACGAACTGGCCCGTAAACCAGAGCTACAGAAGAAGCTTCGAGAGGAGATAACTGCTTCGGGTGCTGTGCGCCTACACCCGGACGGTGGTATGCGTTTTGAGAAGCTTGATGTCACGATTATTGACAAGCTGCCGTTCCTCAATGGATGTATTAATGAATCCTTGAGACTCTATCCTGCAGTGCCGACTGGCGGCATAAAGCAGACGGTCGATAAGGCCATTACTATCTGCGGCCAGGTCATCCCACCTGATACAGTCATTGTTGCACCTCGATGGTCCATCGGTAGATGTGAGTACTTGACCTTCGCTTGGCGGAAAACACCGCTCTGTCAGACTTCGGTTTCGGGAATGAAATATTAATAGTTTCTAGCGGAATCCTCATTTGAGCGACCTAACGAGTTTATCCCTGAGAGATGGACAACGGAGTCGCACCTAGTCAAAGATGCGCGAGCATTGAACGGGTTTGGTATCGGTGAGTTTTCATATACCTCCAAAGCTGCTACCATTTCTACATTCCTAACAACTCTCGTGATAACAGGTCGCCATGTGTGCCCGGGAAAACAGCTGGGATTGACCGAGATTCGTATCGTTCTTGCTATGGTGGTCTCAAACTTTTCATGGGCATTCGCCGCCGATGAGAAGAACCCCACCAATGTTGCAGATAAATATCTTGACTCTTACATAGGAAGTGTCGGAGCTTTGAATCTTGTTTTCACTCCCCTTTCTTGAGGGATTCATCATCGGCAAACAGGGGAAACACGAATCGAGGCATGAAAGATGTATGGCATAAAGGCTAAGCGGCAAGGTCTACGAGGACCTGCAACTGACTAAATTGGATTTATAATTAACATACTATTACCACCTGCGTAGAAAACCAAGAAAGAAGAGTGCGGTGATGGCTGAGCTGAGGGATACATGAAAGGTTCAATAGAATCAAACTTAGCAGCCTAGTACCAGCATCGGCCATTCCAAAAATGCAGCGTACTCCGGACCCAGCTCAGACATGGCAGCATTGGCTACTCGTAGATGCCAGCTTTCAGCGTACCATCGTCTAGGTGCGCGACGCATGATGACACACCAATAAATGTAGATTAGCAGTGCCACCGGCTGCTTCTCCATCAGGGCTGTCACAAAACCATCCGTGACTGAACCGGGCCAAAGGATGAAGTCTCTCCATATCCGCGGTGTGCCGCGAACATACCTGACCCACCATTTCAGTTTTTCCAAAGCATGTTCGCAGTGTTCTCGGACTGAACGGGAGGTCATCTTTGGGTGTTCCGCCAAGCTCAACTGGGTTATAGCACACAGACTGTCGCCGTATAGAGATACCTCAACTGTCCATTGACGCCGTCGTTGTAGTATGTTGCTGAGTTCGCTCTTCTCTAGAAACCGACCAATATGATTTCCTACTTTCCCCGAACTCCTTAAAACGTGAAAGATGCCAAGGTAATCAAATGCAAAATCCGGCGCTGACTGAGCGGCAGCGAAATTGAATATTATATGGCTGACGCCGAACAATAACAAGGGCAACCAATTCCCCTCGTGGACCCTGTATTCCGCGTGTCGGAAGTTCGCAGATGCAGCAATATTATGTTGCACCGCTTCAGCGTATGCATCTAACGACTGGCAGCCGTGTTGTGTGGCTTTGTGAATTGCGCACAGTGAGGATATAGTCGGTAACAAATACGGAAGCTTTTGATTACCGTTCTTAGTAGGTACCATATCGCGTGAGAGTATAAAGGAGGCGTGCTGTATGTCAAAGAAGGCTGCTGCATTTGCTAGAAGCTGTTGTTTGTCGGCGAATAGGGGGTAGTAGTCAAGCGCTATAACAAGGTCGGTAAAACACGAGAAGTAGGACTGCTCATTACGAGCAGTGAATGGCTTCGCGAAGCGAGAAGAATAGGTCGGTTCCAAAGAGGTACCATATATATGATTACGAGGTCCCTCTATCTCTGACACCTGAGGGTTATGATCCCGAAGGTAGTCGCAGAGCTCGTTACGCCGATGGCAGTTCGAGCATATAGGGCCTTGACAGTTACACTAGGTTTAGTGTTAATCAATGCCAATAGTTCAATAGGTATGTTGAAAAGAGAACGCACTCGAACGCGTCGCCTCTTGCACTGCCCACACCCTAGAATATCAATTGGTAAGCATCCCGAACTTTCAGATCCTGAGGTGGGAGTCCCTAACCCTAGCATGATCGATCAGCCAAGCGAACCCTCCAGACGGATGTAGTTAAAATACTCACATTTCGGGACTTGGAGTGGAACTTTTTAGATCCATTCGCCATCAGAACTTGAGTGGACGACCATGAAGAAAGGTTGTATAAACTGACGAAGTCCAGCTACGCCGAAGAGTGAGACTAGATAGTTGAGCAAAGCTTCATGTAGCCAAGACTACCGCTTTGCACTAGTGTCCGATTGGCTAGTTGAGCCGTCGTCAACATATCAAGGCCCTCAATGGGGACTAGTGTGCGAGGATCCTGGTAAGTAGGGCTACCTATGCTGCTATCCATAACATCAGCACGTCAGGGGGAGTTCGGCCTACCCAAAGAAAAGATATTGACGTGGATTTTCACTTCTTGTAAGTCGTATCTATAAGTGGCGTAGTGTGCGAGATCCTGGCACCGCGCAATGACTCCAAGGTACGATACCATATTTCGAACTGTGATGACGACGACGACCCTATGTGCAAAAATGATTTTGTTCGAAGAACAAGCCTATATAAGGGGGAACGGTTATCCTATGAGCATAGAAACCTACATTCACATAAGTATCAAGGAATCTCAGCTCTCTTATACCATCTTCACCTTAATCCGTCAACTAGCCATTAGTTAACAGATCAAGATGAGGATTGACCATCGACTCTGGTTCTTCACACTTGCGAATCTAGTATCTATTATTCCAGCATGTCTTCATCACTTTCAGACCACGGTGAGGACAGATGACATTCAAGCGCAGACGCTTCAACGCCGAACATCACCTGTCGCGACAAAAACGGCAATCCAGAATGTCCGTGTATTTGATGGTCAAGGGTTCACAGCTCCGCAATCCGTCATATTTGCGAATGGCCACATCACAGCGGACGCCAAGGATATCAAGACCACGGTAAATGGCAACGGGAAGTTCCTCATCCCAGGGTTGATCGATGCCCACGTCCACGTGCATGATATCGCTGGACTCGTCGACATCACGTCTTACGGCGTCACGACTTTATTCAACATGGCATGCACTGACTACACAGCTTGTGCCGCACTAAAGAACAACAACTGGACAGATGTTGCCTCGCTTCTTTCAGCAGGAGCAGTGGCTGTAGGGAACGGTTCTGGAAATGGTGCCCTGCAACCACCACTAGATCAGCTCGTCTACCCCGACACAGACCTACCTCAACTAGTGATCTGGGCTTTTGGAAACGGCAGCGACTATTACAAAATCAAAGCAAATTTTGGAGGTATATCACAAGCGCAGCAAGACAAACTCGTGTCAACGGCACACAATGTTTTCGGCCAGCAAACCATGACTCACGCCTCTGACATTGTATCTTTCGAACAAGCTGTGGTATCGCGAACCGATGGCATACAGCATATCCCAGACGACGGACTATTATCAAGCTGTACTATCGCTGCTATCAAAAAGAACAAGCAGTTTGTGACACCCACAATGAGCATTTTCAACTACGGATACAGTAACCCCGCGGTCTTTGCGTTCCTCGGTCGGACGAACAGCACCAACGCAACATATGCTCACGTGGAAGAGAATGTGAGAAGACTTCACAGGGCTGGCGTGCCTATCCTCGCTGGTACGGATGCCGTCGGTACTGTCGCCCCCGGTCTTGACCTTCCGTTTGGGAGTACACTACACGAGGAGCTGCAGCTGCTGACCGGCGTGGGCCTCACATCGCTTGAAGCGCTGAGAGCGGGGACGATCGAAACCGCGAAGTGGCACAGGCTGCTCGATCGGGGTGAAATCAGTGTCGGGAAGCGCGCTGATCTGGTGTTGCTTAACTCGGATCCACTTGTGAATATCTCGAATACACGAGATATAGCCAGGGTCTGGGTTGGCGGCGTGGAAGTTCAGCATGTAGTAAACCTTGGCTGAGCATCACCATGGGGTCGAATCTGCGTCACAGTAAATATATATGAGAAAGGTATTTGACAATTGGTTGCAAAATAGAAGACGGAGGAAAGTGAGGTACTATTCAAGGTCTGTAGTTCGTTGATCGACAGAAACAGAATCTTCTGTTGTCTCAGTCCCTAGCTCAGTGGTACATGAGGCTGCGGATACTAATTATAAATCTGTTCTCCTCACTGCCTTGTTCCATAGCCTGAATCTCAACATAATCAACTACATCAGAGGAGAATTGGCCTAACTGCTGGATTTCATTCCGCACTCGCGTCTTTCTCTTGTATTACCCTCGCCAGATCCCTAACATCCCTTTCGAAGCACCCAGTCTCATCGTATCTTGCCAACTCGATGATAATATCTATCAGTTCCCGATGGGTTCGACAGTACAGATACAACCCCGCTGTCGGATTCTGGACGCGTTCGCCGAGACAGATCGGTCTCGGTTTCTTCGTTTGCATGCGTTTGAGTATGTCGATAACGTCCTTGTGCGTGTTGAGACTCTTCAGGCAACAATTCATGATGATTTCTCGGAGATCGGAGCTTCGTAGTCCCCGAAGATGTTCCTCAAACATAGCCTTCCTTGGTCGTGGCGACGTTGCCTTGGCCTGTTGGCGGGAATCTGGACTGGGATACTGAGAGATTGGGATCCCATTAATGCACCACGTTGGTTGAATATAGAAAGCTCTAGCAGGACACATATCAGGCTTTCATTCACGTTTCAACTGTCTTCTGACTAGCCACCACTTACCCACGAGAATCAGCGCGTTCTACCATATCACGCAGAGTATGCAGAATGCCTTCGCTGGGGGCACCACTACCAGCTCCCTTGCAAACTTCAATCGGAAATGGCATGTCGAGGACTCAGACAACAAGGTAAAATTCTGGTTCTCGCCAGTATCTGTAGGTAATGAGGCTAAAGCTCGGCCTAGATCGAGACATTTGCGATAGGAACTGAGGAAAGATTTGATATTTTTATTTTATTTTCATAGCACCTCGCCTTAGATGTAGAAGCATGGTCAGATATCACAGTTTGTAGGAGCGACCTTGATTTGAGCTGTTACTTGATTAACCTAGCAGTAGCTACTGGTGTTTCGCAGCAATTAAAGTAGCTGCCACCAACAAGAAGCACACTGCCACTCTGGCTCAATGATGTCATATTAAACGCTTCAGCTATGAACAATGAAATATCTATCTGCAGTTGGAATGGATTTGATCTCCTAGTGAGTAGGATGGCTATATGTAAACTCTTAGTCGAAGGAGCGTCAGGAGGCTGCATATGCTTTAAAAATATCCCTACAGTCAAAGAATTGAGGGTTGAGTGTTTAGCTCGTCCCTGACCCTTATTATCTGCTGAAATCCTAGAATGAGCTCATTTTCGAGGAGAATATTTAAACCCTCTCGACCGGATGGAATACTTTTATCAAGTCTGTTTTCTGACCCTTGCCATTATATTAGAGCCTCGTGAACTAAGTGCGAATTCATACACTTCCCAAGAACTGCACTGTATCCCCTCCACCCCTTCCTTTTTCAGACTTTCCGTCAGATGGAACGCGCACCTCGGGTATCAATCGAGTCCGATAATGTTGGTTTGAAATGCTAGCGGTCAATGGTCATTGATGGACTAAAGTATTGCTAGGAGCTGATGGAGGGTCGAAACGGCCTTCAGCAAATAAGATATTAATCCGTATCAAACAGCCGGCGCCGTCAGGATAAATTGAGTTCCGCGACTATGCATCTGGTAATTGCTTTGGTGCCAATTCATTGGCCACGGAACTCTATATGCCAAGATCCCCTTTTGGCTGTATAATGAATCTACCCGCCGCAGAACCTGGGCGTAAACGCATGCCACAGCTACGGCTGCGTAGAGTAAAAATTATCGAATTATAGGGAGGAAAATTTGGTTTCTTTATAAGAGCAGCGCGAAAAGACGAGGAATAATTGCTAGTGTGGTGTAGGATTAATGCACCATTTTCGGAGTCCGACAACGCCGACCCTTTAAGGATTGTCTAGGTGAGACCACATCGTTGGTGACAGAACAGGTTCAATAGTGAAGCACTGCAATGAATACATGCCCGGTGGAAAGTCTATAAATGAGAGCGTATACGCCTCCCTAACACTTTGCGAGATCAAATGATGGGATATCGCAACTCTCCTGATCAAGCGATTCACTGATCAACACAATGGTTTCTGTCAAGCTCCTCACTTGCGCGCTTCTTTCCAGCGTAGTAGTCGCGCAAAATGTGACTCTTCGTTACATGCCATTCGGTGATTCTATCACAGAAATCATCTGCTGGCGTGCCATGCTATGGGAGAAGTTTCAAAGCACTGAGTTCGCTTCTGTGAACTGGGTTGGCTCGGGAAAGACCGAGAACAATTGCGGCAATTCAAGATATGATCGCGACAATGAAGGCCATTCGGGTTTCCTCGCTATCAACATCGCCAACAACAAGCAGCTGGTCGGCTGGCTTCAGAGAAATCCGGCCGATGTGATCACGATGCACCTCGGCACGAACGATATCGTTCAGCAGAACAAGCCAGTCAATCAGATCATCGCCGCTTTCACGACACTGGTCGACGTAATGAGGGCTAGTAACCCAAACATGAAGATCATTGTACGTATTCCTAAGACGCCTACGGCTGTATAGCAGCCAAGTTCGGGGATAAGAGCAGACTAACAGGTTCAACAGGTTGCACAAATCATTCCAATGGGCTTGGGCAGTTACAATACTGCTATCCAAAACCTGAACAAGGCCATCCCGACGTGGGCTCAGGGTCTCAACAAGACGGAATCACCGATCTGGATCGTAGATCAGTACACTGGGTTCAGTTCCAGCGATCTTCGCGATGGCGTCCACCCCAACCAGTCGGGCGATACCAAGATGGCCAATATTTGGTACCCCGCGCTTTTGCATGCGTTTCAAGTTGCGAAGGCCGACAAATTGGCTGCTGCTGCTAAGAAGATCGAAATGCCGTTTACCAGTTAACAAGTGGTAATTGCGTGTATGAAGGGGCATTCCCTGATTAGTTAGCAGAGGGATCTTGGTCTTGCCATAGTAAAATTGAATCGGATATATTTGCTACCGAGCTTGGAGGAGGATATGAACGACAACGCGTCGGCCGGAAGACGTTGGTTTTGTATGCACAAAGTCTCAAAGTAGACACCACATAGGTTGCTTAGCCTATTATCTAGCTGAGATTCTGCGACAACTGACTGTCTAAAATTGTTATATCATCTTCAGGATAGGCCTCCAAGCAAGAAATAGACGATTTCCGGGGTGAGCTGAGCGCAGGCCTGCCTTAGATGCATAACTGAATATTCTCTCAAGATCTTCCGAGGTCCACTGCTTAAGTACTTAAGCACAATCATGTTAAGCCACTCTAGCCACAGCACCCCGGTCACTGGCCTCATCCATGCCTGTGGTTCACACCAAGCCTTGAGATTGACGATCGCCTCCCCATCATGTTTTCGGAGGCTCTAGCACCGAGTCGCATAGCCGCAATTCTCATAAACTCAATCGTGCCACGGTGTACCAATGACGTGACAAGGATCACTTCTCATCTATATTACTTATGCCTGTCCACGCGGATAGACGACACCATCAAACGCAGCTTTGCTTCCCTCTGTCGTGTAGCTTAGCTGGTAGTATGGGCGACCGTGAACTGCCCGCGCGGCCTGGTGTAGCCATATCTACTCCGCGCAAACGCCACGGGTTCATTAAATGAACCGAGTTTTGAGACGCCTGCGGTTCTGATGCATCAAGAGACTCCATGCAGAGGCCCCTGGAAGATGTGGATATCACGGAAGACTAAATTCGCTCACGAGTACACAGTCTCGTACATCAAGTTGCTGATCCGGGGAAACATACCGTAAGATCTGACAGATCCTGGCCAAACAGGTCAACTGCTTTATTTGGAGTATAATAAGATCACATTGAGATGACTGCATTAGGCGTCCAGAAGAGCGCATCATCTCCATATTAGCTTGCTCGGTATCAAGAAGGCCCGTCTCGCGGAGCAGGACAACTCGTAATAACTAGATACAGTCTACTAGATGTTCCGCATGGAACTTGTCAAGTAGACTCCGCCGAATACCATTACTCACATGGTGTATTATAAGGCCGTACTTATCCATCTTACCTGAGTATCAACATCCGGGTAGTAGAGCTAGTTTCAGGCATCGTTCGATGCCATTCTCATCTTGGGTTTCTCAGACTAACCAAATCAGTGCTCAAAACTTCATGCTTGAACTCCTTCGAGTCCGGTTTGATGCCCGTTAATATCTAGCTTACCTTCGTTCCGCTCATTTATACAGCCCAAGCCTCACAACTTCATGACGGTCGAGGTATAATGCACGCCACTCACTCAATAAGCGTGCTCACGTTAGCGTCAAACGCCATCTTCGCTGCGGCGCATAGCTATGTCTCCAATATCAACATCGATAGATTGATGTATGATGGCTTTCACCCAACTAAACCTGATTCCTACCCTTTGGCCATTGGCTGGTCTACTACCGCTTATGATCAGGGCTACGTGAACCAAACAGGATTTACGACTGAAGAAATCATATGCCACCGAGGTTCTCAAAACGCTCATGCTCATGCACTCGTTGCTGCTGGTGACCGTATTCACGTGCAGTGGAACGGTTGGCCACAGTCCCATAAAGGCCCTGTTATGGATTATCTTGCACATTGCGGCAACAATCAGACTTGCGAGGAAGTAGATAAGAACGATCTTAACTTCTTCAAGATCAGCGAGCTTGGATTGCTCAATGGAACCAACAGAACAGCAGGGCCGGGCGGGCTTTGGGCGACTGATCTTCTCATCGCAAATAACAATTCCTGGATAGTCGAGATCCCCCCGCAAATCAAACCGGGGTTCTATGTTCTGCGCACCGAGATCATAGCATTGCACAATGCAAGCAACGCGATAGGTTCTCAGAACTATCCTCAATGCCTCAATATTCAGATTGCAGGCGGTGGCACTGTTCTCCCGAGCGGAACACCGGGGAAACAACTCTATGACCCCGATGACCCGAGCGTGCACTTAGATATCTCGGGGGGTCTATCAACGTATAAGATCCCGGGACCAACTGTTATGAGCGGCGTGAAAGCGGGAACAATCCCACCGCTCAGTCACCCAGTACCTACAGGGCCTGGTACGATATATACAGGCACCGCGACATTGCCCGTGCCTACTCAACGTGCTACGAATATACCGAACTGACCTCCTCCTGAACTATCGCCTAGACCCAGGTTGGTCATCCCGATTAAGCGCCCGATCTCTGATCTCTTAACTTGGGGATTTCACTAAGAAAACGTACGCCAAGTTTATGCATTGTCGGGCTCGGAGAAATGGGAGTGAGAGACGGTCGCCTCAAATAACAGTACCCTCAATTGCTCTGTATATATCTGATTCGCATATATATTATCGTGATGAATAAATGCTCAATAGCTGTACGCTCATCTATCTCCTATAACACGCTTAGCCTGTCATATGTACAGTCCAAGACGAACAGAGCAAAGCTTGAGGACCACATGTGTCGACGACATAGGTAAGTAGGTCAGGTCAGGTCTAGGGTGTTACCAACAACATCACATTATGCCTTTTAACTCTGAATACGCGACATTCTAGAACAGAATGATTCTTCTTATCACGTTGATCCTATAATGGAGCTACCATCAGACGTAGCTGGACAACCTGAATAAGAAATTGGCAAATATTTCTTGACATCGTTTGGGCTTGTACTCGAAGAAATAGCTGAACTTAGCGTAGTTCCACGTCGCTCTGTGTCCATCAGACATATTCACATCCACCGCGATCGTGTCGCGTCACTTTGTTCGATGCTGGGCTACCTAGCTGTAGGTACCCGGGGCGCCTAACAAAGTTGTAAACTTAGGTAGCCTGACCTAGGGCGGCTTAGTAGGATGGACATCACTATATCTTGGAGAATTATAGCGGATTTAGTGAGATACCTCGCTATCATTATAGGCTATGCTGTGACCTATAGTTGGGGTAGCCTCGCCACTGCTGTGGCTTATGACTAGGTACCTAGTCACAGCTGGCAAAACAAAATGAGAAGTGATCTGGACAATCAAAGAGTGACTTCAATTCCCTGTTACATCTTCAAAAGGAAATCATTGCGGCTATATACATATATCAAGCAATCATCCTACCACCAAACTACATGGAGTCTTCTCTATCCGCTAACACTGTACTTCTGATCTCTTCGATGGCTATTCTTTCCAGCTTGCCAGTAACTTCTCTTCCACCATCTCGGCAAGATTGGTGAGGTTCTTCTGCGGGCTGACAATGTCAAGGTAGGGTACGTCCACCTTGAAAGTGTTCCAAAACCAAGTGCGAAACTCGGCAGCGAGCATGCTGTCGACACCGAACGAGGGGAGGGGTTGGTGTACGTCAACCTGGTCGGCAGGCATGAGGATGAGGTTACTAAAGCGCTTCTTGGCGAGACGCGTGACGGCCTCTAACATGGTCGGCGCGCTTGCCTCAGCAGCGAACATAGCTTGTGCGACCGGTGGCACGTCCCTCACCCACTCGGCCGCGGCGGCGAGCTGATTGAGGCCTGCTGCTTGGTTTGCGCCTTCTTTGCTCTCCTGTTCAGCTAGCAGCGAGGCAGCTAGCAGAGATGTGCGCGGATCCTCCATGATGCCGTTATTGACATCGAAGCCCTTCTCCATCAACCGCCTGATAGCGTGGGCTTCCAAACCCGTCAGGATATGGGCGTGGTATTTGGCGGGAGGTGTCAGACCGAAGTCGATCACCTGCAGTAGCTCGTCTTCGTTGAGAGGCTGGATGCCCTTACGTAGGAGTAGAGCCTCGATTTCGGGATTTTCGTGCAGATATCCGACTTCTGAGATCATTCCTAGTCCCAGAGAAATGGCGGTCTTTCCTTGTGAGCGTCGCCAATGCGCAAATGCATCAAGGAAACCGTTAGCAGTACAGTAGTTGCTTTCAGTCGCTGTACCGCAGCTTCCAGACAGTGACGAGGTCATGAGGAAGAAGTCCAATGCTGCGTCGTGGCCTTCAAGGGCGTTGTGGAGGTTCCACGTCCCCTTCCACTTGGGCTGGATAGATGTATGCCATGCGCTGTTAGGCATTGTCGTAAACAAGCCCTCACGAAGCCCCATAGCTGCTTGTACCACACCACCAATGGGGCCTAGAGCCTCGCATGCCGCGACAGCTTCGCGTATGTGTTCAGGGTCTGACACATCACCTCGCACGACCGACACAGTCGCTCCTCCATTCCTCAGACGAGACACCAACTGCTTAGCCATAGGCTTGTCACAGCCTGAACGGCCCGTAAAGACGAACTTACGGGCACCCCTTGACATCATCCAGCGACTCAAACTGCGGCCCAGACCGCCGAGGCAGCCAATGAGCAGATATGACTTCTCAGGGTCCAAGATGGTCCTGTATTTCGAAGGTGCAACCTATTCAGTCATAGTGAGTAATTAGTTGTTGGGCTACGCTACGCAATTGGGGCAATGGGCTACATACCGGCACGCGGCTTGACGAGTTTTCCATCGATACTACCACCTTTCCAATACGGTCCTTGTTATTGAAGTAACGATATGCTTGCGCAATATCTGCAATGTCGAAGGTTGCGATCGGCGGAGGCTGGATCTTACCCTCGCGGTATAGAACCATAACTTCAGCAATAAGACTAATATCAAACAGCAGCAATGGTTAGCTAATCTCCGACCAAGGGTTCGTTGGTGAGTACACAATCACTTACCCGTAGAAGATGTTCTGGTAATACGGATCCTCGGCGTAGAAGAACTCCGACAGATCGAATGCCGTAAAAGTAGCGTTCTTCAAGAACATGTGCATATCTAGCTTACCAGCATCGACCAACTCTCTTTTACCGATCTCGACAAAGCGTCCGAACGGGGCAATGCAAGACCAGGAAGCATGCATCAAGTCACCTACGAGTGAGTTAATAACGACGTCAACACCTTTGCCATTGGTGATAGCTTGGATCCCATCGACGAAAGAAGCATCACGCGAGTTGAAGATATGTGCATCTGGTACGCCCATTTCGTTCACAAGGTACTCTCTCTTCGAGGCCGATCCGACAGTAGTATAAACCGTAAGACCCATGTGGCGCGCCATAGCGATAGCAGCAAGACCGAAAGCGCCAGCGCCCGCGTGGATCAGAACAGACTCGCCAGCGCGAAGGTGCGCGCGATCCCGCAATGCGAACAGCGCGGTGCTGTAGACGGTCAAGAGAGTAGGCAGGACTGTAAAGCTCTCTTCTGGCAGCATCTTGTGCACAGCAGCAACAGGGACGCGCTCAGTCGTGCCGAAGTAATTTGGCGCCAACCCTGCTACTCGGTCGCCAGGCTTCAAGTGTGTTACATCAGGTCCTACCGCCGACACAACACCGCTGAAGTCAAGCGCGGTTGTAGCTGTCCTTGTCTCAACACGGCCACTCATCGTGTAAATATCCTTGGCGTTCAGACTGATGGCCTTTAGATCTACGTCGACGAAGCCTGGCGGCGGCTGCTTGGTCCCTGCACCCGCTTCGGAGATCTGCTGGAAGTGCATTGTGTCCGTCATACCGACCTGTCCGATAGACAGCCTAGCTGGGCCGATTGACCCCAGAGGCTCCGACTTCATTAGCTCATCCTCCGGTGTCATCCGTTGCCTAAACAGCGAGTTGATAGGCAAGTCAGGATAGAAACGACTAATGTGCAGCAGGGGCCCAAGTTGTACAAACTCGGTGTCGGTTGTCGCGTGCTGTCCTGTCACGAGCGCTCTCAACACGTTCTCGCACGTTGACTGTATTATGTCTGGGTTGTTGAGATCGGCGGCTCCGATATCAGCTACGGTGAATAGCAAGGATGGCTGTTCCAGCATTAGCGCCCGTGATAGGCCGCTGGATAATGTGAGGTCTGGTTTGGGAGCTGAAAGCATGTTTCCCCCTGTGAGCCAGAGTAGGCTGTTGAGAGAGAGTCAGTAAGGAAGACAGAACACGAAGAAAGTTAGAGGGGATCCCTGGTGGACTGACCTAGTAACGACATCTGTCACCTTACGGAGACGATTCATGTCCTTGGAACTGAGTGTCGCAAGGAACTCGCTCTCCATTTCCAGCAGGGAAATGCACACAAACTGTTCCGACATCTCGATCTCGTCAAGCTCCGATAGCGCTATTGTGCGAGTTGTCTTGGCGCCGGCCTTTTGCTGCAAGTAAGTTTGCAACGAGCTTGCAAAGAACTCAACGGTAGATGAAGGCTTGTTTGATTTCTAGAGTTGTCATATTAGTATCGCCATCAAAATCACTTACGGAGCAATCTGTTATTGACTTACCAATATGACAACGTCTTTTCCTTTGACCACGGACGATGCCTTGGGGTCACGTACGCCTAACAACAAGTCGCCAGGAACATCTAGCGTCGAGAAACCCGCGGATTTAAGGCTCGCAATAGCTTCGTTAGTTTTTCGAGATATAAATATTCCTTTGTCGGAAACTAGCGATGAGATTTGCTCAGGGGCTTGGCTCCAAACTTTCTGCGCTATGGATAACTGCAACGTCCGATTAGTAATATGCATGATAAACATAGCGGAAAACTCACGTGGTGAACTATGACAACATCGAATGGCTGAGGGCTCTGGTCATCGGCGTCGTCGATGACGATCTTCGTTTCATCCTCGTCACTCAGATGGCCCTGCGACCAGACTTTGCAGCGCGGGAATGCTGTGTCCTTGCCAAGGACGGGCATGCATTGCTGAGATATGCATTGGCAACCTTGACCGAGCTCTAGGATGCGCATGCGTGGGTTTGCGTGGCCGGCTAGATCTAGTAGGGCGCCTAGAGAGACTAGACGCTCGCTATCCCTCATGTCAACAGATTGCCCAATCGCGAAGTCGTTGATGTACTTCTTCAGCGCGACCTCAGCTTCAGGGTCGTTAACGGCCAGGCGAGACACATCGGGCTTCCAGATAATGCTGAGGCAAGGGTGGCGCTGGAGGAACAAAGTATTCACGTTGCCGCCGGCAGCCTGCTGCACTGGGGCTTTCCCAGTGTACAGCGACATGCGCAAGCCTTTGACATCTATCGCCGGTGTCCCGTCTGGAAGTCGAAGCGTGCAATCTACCTTGCGTGTAGAAAAGCCAGTCTTCTCTACATGGGTGTGGATTGTGCACTCGTTATCCGAAAGCCCGTCCTGAATGTTACGAGATGGTATATCGACGCGGCATTCAGCCATGAAGACAGGAACAAAGGCTCGAAGAGTGCTGAGGTTTCCGGCAGTGCCACCCATGATGGCAGCTTGGAAGCAAGCGTCGAGCGTAATGGGATGGACCGCATAGTATGTACCCGCTGATTTCGCGCTGGGTGGTTGCAGATGCGTGGTCGCCGTAGCATCGGCGCATACACGATTACCATCTGTGTGTAGGCTCGTTAACGACCGGAAATGAGGTCCAAAATTCAGACCTTCCTCTCGCGACTTGTCATACCAGCGGCCCATTGACCAAGCCTCGTAGCCTTCCCCTGCGATTAAGACGCCTCGCTTAGGAGACTCGCCCTTTTTCTGAGGCAGGCTCGACTCAACTACACGGATACTACCTGTGCAGTGGAGCGTCGTGTGACCAGAAACCCACGAAGACACGGAAAACTCGAACCAGTCAGTTGACGAGTTTGCTGTCGAAATCTTGCGCCGGCACATGGTTGTGTGTAACTCGGTGTGTTCAGACTGGGCATCGTTTTCGTCGCGTACAGAGAATGGCGCGCTAATGTTGATGCTGCGGCCCTCAAATGTCATGGCTTGACCTCCCGCGACCAACTTGTCCTTGAGATCAAGAACTTGCGTGAGAGCCTCGACTGCCATTGCCATGTAAGCGGAGCCGGGAAGGACTACTTGTTGATCGAGTTTGTGATCTGCTAGCCACGGCATCTCCGAGAGCTGCACAATATTGCGCCAGCTCCAGTCGATGCCGCTGCCGGCGGCCGTCTGCGTGCCGAGGAGCTCGTGGCGGATATGTCTCCGGTTCCGGATATCAACACTAGCGCGCGGCTCATGCCATGGCAGCTCTTTCGAGTAATCCCAGGGATATGGCGGGAGATCTACCGCGCTCTGATGTCCCATTGACGCATGTGAAAGGCCATTTACGGCTTCCCAATCAAGCGTGTGGCCGTGCGTGAACAGCGTGCCGGCTAGTTTTTTGAGACAGAGGTCGGCGTCTTCTTTACGAACCAATGTTGGAGAATAGGGGGTAGAAGCTTTGTCACGCTTGGCGGCGGTTCGGATCTGCTGTGAAGGACCTTTGAGAGCCGAATGAGGTCCAATTTCGATCAAATGGAACTTCTCGCTAGAAATCATCTTCGCTAGTACCGCGCTGAATTGTACTGGTTGCTCAAGATTCTGGCGGAAATAGGAAGGCATATTGGTGAGACTGTCGACGATCTCGACGTGAAGGTCTTCAGGGGAGTTGCCCACAGTGGAGTACATCTTGCATGCACTTCCTGACACCCCGCTCCTATCCTTGTTACCACTAAAGTATGGTGCAACCAGCTGCTCATACAAGTTGCCCACCTCGACCATCATGTGTGAGTGGTAAGCTCGGTTGCCCGTTTGCAACCCGCGCGCAAACTTGCTTTGTTTCTCCAGCTCGACCTTTAGTGCCTGTATGCTTTGCACAGAGCCACTCAGAGTGACATTATCAGGAGCATTGACACACGCAACGCGCACTTGATCTAGTCCAAGGTCCTGGATCAAGCTGTTGGCGTCGGCGGCAGAGACGCCAGCTGCGAGCATAGCACCTTGAGCTTTCATCTGTCCGACGACGTAGCCGCGGAAGTAGGCTGCTAGTATGGCCTGGGCCTCTGTGAGTAAGCCTGCGGCATAGGCAGCTGCGATCTCGCCGGATGAATGACCAATCACGGCTGTTGGATTCACTCCCCAGCGACGCAAGAGCTGGACTAGAGCAATCTGAATAGCGGTGCAGAGGGGTTGGCTGCGAGTTACCTCATTCACCTTGCTCGTCTCGGGTGGATCGAGTATGGCTTGCTCTAGTGTCCAATCCGGCGCGTATTTTGGCGGCAATGCTTGCAAGAACCCATCGAGCTCGCGTATACTTGCGAGGAAGCCCAGATTGTGCTCAAGAAGCTCTTTCGCCATACCTGCGTATTGCGCGCCTTGGCCCGTAAATACAAAGGCAAACGGCAGCGGCTGTACACCTGCCGGTGCCTGTTCTCCATCAGCTGCTTCAATCAGCGTAGACTTCGGCTCATCAGCAGCTAGAACAAAGCCGCGCAGCCTAAGGTCTCCACGTTTGCCCAGAGCAATCGCCAGTGATTCCAGGCCATTCTTCTCCGCTACTTCGGGTCTCTCGACTAAATCGCAGACTTGCTGGCGACGAGTATCAAGCGACGTGGTCGAAGAAGCAGAGAAAGGCAGCACGAAGGTACGACTAGACCCCTGACCATTGATCAAGTGTGCGTCACCGTTTGCACTGTGTCCATTGGGTGTTGTCATTGCTTGCTGCGGTGCTTCGTTGAGGTAGCTTTCTACGGACTCGAGGATAACGTGGCCATTAGCACCACCGTATCCAAATGAGTTGATGCTTGCTCGTTGAAGCGAACGAGGCCAGGGCTCTGATTCGTTCAATACCTTCATATTGCGCGACTCAAGCTTTACTATGACGCGTATATGTGAGCATGAGGAGTTACCAAAATGGAATAGGAGATTCCTTCATTGTAAGAGTTGCAACTTACACTTAGGGTTTAGGTTCTTTACTCCATAGGTGGGTGGAATCAAACCATGCTTAAACGCCAATGCAACCTTTAGGATTGATGTTAGGCCACTGGCGGCTTCACTGTGACCCAGGTTCGTTTTCACCTTTTGTCCGAGTTAGTACAGCAATTATTATTCAATATCAGGGGTGGGTTGTCCGAACCGATCCTATCTTCAGCGCTTCTCCAGGACGCGCTGCGAAGCAGCTCGCCAATGCATCGACTTCAATAGGGTCCCCGACCGCGGTGCCAGTTCCGTGGCACTCGATGTAGTCGGTATCCGCAAATTCAAGGCCGGCATTTTCATATGCTCTCCTCACCACTACTTCCTGCATCGTTGCACTTGGCAGTGTTATACCAGGTGTCTTTCCATTTCTATTGACATACAACGCTAATTGTTATTATTCAATTCTTCCCCTAGTGTAAAAGTATGTGAGAATACTAACGAATTGATAGCTGTTCCGCGGATGACTGCGTGGATTGTGTTTTTGTCTGTTATCGCCGACGATAACCGTCTGATGTATATGGCGTTTACACCTTCTGCACGTGCGTAGCCGTCGGCGGACGTGTCAAAGGTGTGACAGGCTGAAGTAGGTGATAGAAAGCCCCCCTTTGCCGTTCCCAGATGCTGTTCTGGTGATGTTATTAAGTTTGCGCCAGCGACAATAGCCCCATCGCAGTCGCCATTCTTGATCGCATTAACGGCATGATGAAGAGCGTATATTGATGATGAGCAAGCAGTGTCTAGGGTTAAACTGGATGCGGTCAGCAGCGTAGCGCAAGGGCATGGATACCATGGTTGCCTGTTCCTCACCTTGGTCCTTGGAGATTGAATACATGACTAATACGGTTCGACATAATTGATGTTCCTCCTCCAGTCGCGGCATACCGGTGCAGGTAATCCGGGTCACGTGACTGCATGGACTGATAGTCCACTGTGAAGTTGCCAACGTAAACGGCGGTATTTGTTCCAGACATATCTTCCAGAGTTACCTTGAATTATAAAGTTAGTTATATGTTCTAAAGTTCTTTTTATAAGCTCCACATCGATGCAAACCATATTGGTCATATGTATGAGATCTTCTATTAGGCAACTTGAACACAAGAAAAAAGGGGTCTGCGTACGCCGGCATCTTCGAAGCATTCAAATACCACTTCAAGCAACTTCCGTTGTTGGGGGTCCATATATGAAGCTTCTAAGTTATTAATTCCGAAAAATGAATTATCGAACCGACGGACGTCTTCCTTAAGAAAATATCCGCCATCGACATTCATCACTCCTGCTCTACTGCCATCCTTATGGTAGAAGCCTTCAATGTTGTATCTGTCTGCTGGGACAGTACATTGTGCTGACTTCTTCTTGTGCAAGAAGTCCCATAGATCTGATGGTGAGGATATTCCGCCTGGGAGGCGGCAGGCTAAAGTGAGTGTCGTTAGCAATCAAGATAGATGATCATAAGGAAGATTCTTTTAGGTAGACAAACCCATGCCAACTATGCATACTTCCTTTTCGACAAATGTGGTTGAAGAAGATGCTTCGCTTTCTCGAGGTTCTTTGGCATAGGGAACCTCGAAGACTGTGAAACCCGATTTCTCTTCTGTGTGAAGAAGGGGCTCAGGAGGTTGTACTAAGGGAGGCATAACGGCAGCCATTTTGAATGACAATGGTGTACTGAATAATTGGGAACTTCACAGTTTGCTGCACAAAGTCCCAGAGGGAAGCTGATATTTGATGATAAATATTTAATTCTACTGTATTTACAAGACACTAGGGCGTTGATATATACGATTGTCAACAGTAACCAGGACTTAGACTTCCATCTTTTTTCGGCACTAAGATAATTGAACTGCCGGTACAAGGAGATACATCAGTTCAACAAGACCAGGGGTCTCAGATACAACAGTGGAAATTCACAAATGCGATAGACCGAGCTGCGACGTTACGTATCTGTGGACCTAAGCACGGTGATCTCTCAACATTATCGATGGCCGCACTGTAATGGCTCTAGATTCTTTGAGATGCATGGCATGTGATCAGCAAGGCTCTTCCTGCGCGGGATCAATTCTTGTCATACTCCACCCTCCTAATCTAGTCAAATGACTACGATGTGGCTAGTGTTACAGAGACACGACATGGATGCCGAGAGAACGATCCGAGCGAGGGAAGAGATTAAGCTCCATGCAGTGATACAATTCAGTTTAACTTGAAATACTTTCACATGATAAGGAAGTACTTACGACGCCTGTATATGGTTGACATTGAGCACGCAGAAGCTAAAACCAATGCGGAGAACGAATCATCAAGAGAAATAAAAATCACAGTTAGATATCTGCATATACGAGTAAGATGTTTGAATGTGAATCCTGTTGATACGTCTTTTACTGTATTACCTAGTTGGAGACTAACTTGTATGTAACTTCCAGCAGTTTTTATACCCATCGGAGTGGATAAGAATAATATAGAGTCTGTTTTTTTCTCACAGAGTCATGCAAATCAATCACCAAAAATGAGTATATTAATGTGCCTCACCTCCATTGGTTCTGTTGTTCATGATGCAGCTCACCCATCTTCCTCCTTCCTCTGATCAGAATTAGCTGCAATCCGTTTTGTTGTCTCACATTACCCTAATCTATTTCAGACGGGTAAACTGTGCCTCCATATTACAATAAACCCTACTACCAAGATGGACATCACTGGATACGCATTCATTGCAGGGGGAGGTAAGCAGGAATCTGACGCATGGACACCTGTTCGCCTGTGAACCAATCGAGTATTTGCTTTGCATCGTATGAGATACTAACGGGTCCGACTCACAGGAAGTGGCATCGGAAGAGCGTGCGCTCTAGGCCTGGCAAAGGACGGTGCCGCCGGCGTGCTTGTGGCGGACTTGAACATCGATGCGGCGCGAGCAGTTGCCACTGAATGCAACGCAGTCGCAAGCTCACCGAACTTCGTTGTTGAGACTATCCAGCTTGATGTAACCCAAGAGACATCCGTGCAGCATGCAGTTGAGCACACGGTGAAGCTATTTGGAAGAATCGACTACTGCATCAACTGCGCGGGGGTAAGAGAAGATATCCCCTAAACGAACATGAACCCCTGACACGACGCGTTTTGTCCTTACGCCACTGCTAACGCAGGCGCTTCATTTTGATCTTAGATTGGGGTGGAGACCCCGCGCGACATTTCAACGGCGGACTATACCGAGTTCAGCCGTTTTCTCAAGATCCATGTCGATGGGACATTCCTGCTGACTCGCATCATGTCGGCAACCATGCGGGTTCAGGAGCCCAAACTGATTGGATCCAAGGATTCCGGCCGCGGCTCTTGTCGTGGATCTATTGTTATCCTGGGCTCCGGATCCTCTTTTGTGGCCACGCCCTCCATGGTGCAGTATACCACGGCTAAGCACGCCGTGCTAGGTCTGACTAAGAATGCGGGTGAGCCAAACCCCTAGTATACTTGTCTTGCATGCGGAGATTCCTCCCGATTATCGTCTGTGTAACAACACGGTTAGCATCATCCAACCAGTTCTACGTGAAGCTAACCGCGGCCAATCTCATGCAGCTCTTGACAATGCAGCCCACGGCATCAGAGTCAACTGTCTCTGCCCCTCCTGGGCCGACACTCCCATGGTGCAGAGAGCTAGAGATGGCGGTGTAGATATAGACACCTACGTCAAGGCGCTTGTACCCCTGGGCCGTATCGCTACTGCCGAGGAGGTGGCTGACACCGCGATCTTTTTGTGCAGCCCTAGATCGAGCTATGTGACCGGCTGCGGCTTCATTGTTGACGGTGGAACTACTCTTACCTGCCATGTTTAGAAAAGATCATTCTCCTGGCTGCTTGCTTGCATCAAAGAGTATCGGGGTAGTTTATCGTATCATCCGATGCTAGCAAAGCGCCTGTGTTGTAGTGAAGGATCGTTAAACAAAAGACCATACTCATTGGTACCTTACTGCAGGCACGATACATGTGTGATGTGACTGTATTCTCCCCGCCATTGAATGCTACGTGACTGAGGGGCGTGTTTGGTATGCGGCATGATTCTGACACCGAGTCGGACTCAGTGATACGTTCTCGTAAATGCACTCGCATGGCGTAGACAATATAACACAACTTAAATGGAAGCAATCTTATCGAAACTTATTCCAATCCCAATCGTGGAGAATCTGATAATATATGCAAAGAAATCCTCCTGAGTTCAGCTGAAGTTCCGATCTCAGATAGCAAAGACATCTTCAACTCATACACACCATGGCCGAGCAACAACAAGTACAACACGCCGCTTCAGAGCTTCTGCTCACAAGTGCTGGCTATGTCTCGACCTTCCCTGCCCCTGGACTTCGTCGAACTGTGCGCCACATTACTGGTCATAATGCCGAGGGTAAAGGGATCTTCCTCAGCACTGATGACGGTGACCACCATCGCATAATTGGCGACAAACAAGCCATTGGAAACATTATATACTCGACCAATCAGACTCCCGCTGATTTGAACGATGATGCCGATCTCAAGTATGCAAAGGAGAACGAGGTATGTACAGCTAGGTCGGCACGCAAAATTCACGCTAACCTCCGTGCACTAGCCGGGCTTGCACGTTCACAACGGCTCTGTGGCCAGGATGATTGATTTTGGCCCTAACGTTCTTTCTCCAATGCACCGGGCTGTTTCGCTGGACTACGGCGTTGTACTTGAGGGAGAGTTCAAGCTGATTCTTGATTCCGGAGAGGAACGGATAATGCGGCAGGGCGATGTTAGCGTTAACCGCTCCTCTGCTCACCAGTGGCACAACATTACTGGCAATGGAACCATGCCGGGCCGCATGCTTTTTATCTTGCTCGATTGCAAGCCTGTTGTCATCAACGGTGTCGCCCTTGGTCAGGAACTCAATGAGCTACAGCCATACTATGAGGGACGTTAGACTACCACCATATATTATGCTATTAGTGTAGTCTCTTCCTTTGGGGACTTCAGATAGATACATAAATTTGATGATCTCAAATACTTCAATCAATTCAAGTGTTTTCAACTCTGTGATAAAAAACACCAAAATCGTAAACAGTCCAAACTTGCGGAAGGCAGCAAATCTCTAGTCCTCTAGATTTGATTTTGACGTCTTAGTTATTTCAATACTCCACTCTCCTTTCTATCTGATACACAAGTTTTCTGTGACTTGCAGATACTAACTAATGATCCGAAGCAGGTCAAAGGATGGCAGTTGTTATATATATTACTACGCAGAATATCAGTCAATATACCATTGTCTACCAACAAATTAACGCGAGACAGTTGTTTATATGCTTCTAGATTCAATTTCACCAGTGTTATTGTTTATTGTTTGTGCATTAATTCAACTTCACGTAGTAGGTAAATAGTGCAGAATGTTTAGATGCTGGAAGGCTCGCCCAATATCAATAGCGTTCTCATTATGACTATGAAACCTTCTATTCAAATATTCTTATTCATACTGGCGACGTGCGCTTTCTTAAGCTTCTCCAAGTTAAAATCTCGGTAGAAAAATGAATCCTAGAAGTCAACCGTAAGCGGGGAAAGACATATAAACTAAAATATTATTGATCACATACAAAGAATGTGCGCCAGCCAAAGGTATCGAAGAAGCGTATAATGCCCGTGGAGCTTCCGTACCAAAACCAGGCACTTGGCGAGGATTTCAAACTCTGAGCCACGACATTCGCAGCGTATTCAAACCTACTAGTTCCATCTATAAGCATCATATTAGTTCTAGTCCTCGCTTTTTTCAGTTGCTATGGAGACAATTACTTGGTGTTCTCTTCACGTGTTTCTTAAAGTCCTCCGCAAGAGGAGAATAATACGACCCTGAATAGTTATCAGTAATAGTCAATGGTAGACATTGTGGGTAGGCAAACCTTGAGGCAATTCTCTATGGACATCATTTCTGAGGATGTTTGTATTGACTTCCCCCGATATGACCTGCGCCCGACACAATTAGAAAGAATCTGGCTGCCATGACAGAATTCTGCGTATATAAACTCACTGTGATAACTTTCACGCTAAGAGAAAGAGTAAATTAGTTTCAAACCCTGTAAGAGAGTCCAATTTTTCACTTACTTGAAAGGAGACATTTCCAAACGCAGTGTATTGGACCAATGCTGAAGAGCTGCTTTAGAGGCGTTATAAGACGCTTGAGGCTGGTTAGCGTCTTCATTGCAATGTTCCAGATATGGAATACCGTAAAAAGATTAATCGTACACCCATACATATATGGAACGACTCCTCCAATTGAACCAATGTTCACGATAGTCCCATGGGCTTTGATTATCATGTCGTGGAAGTGATGCACCAGTTGCATTGGACCAAGCACGTTGACGTTGAACATTTTCTTCACGGCCTCTACGTCTGTATCAATGGCAGTCATAGTATAACCTAGCATTCAGCGTTAGGAGTCATATAGAATCAATGGAAAATAGAAATATGTTACATATTCCCCTGTTTACCTTATTAGCGAAACGAATGATAAATACAAACAAGGAAATCAAGAAAACACTGACGCATTGTTCACCAGAATGTCTAACTGTTCACCTGCAACAGCCATAATATTTTTCTTGAGGTCGACGACAGATTTCTCGACTGTCACATCCAATGGAAACCATGTGATGCCAGCTTCTGTCAGGTGGGCATGACTCTCGGTAGGAAGTACAGTGGCAATGGCATGGACACCACGACTGGTGTATTCCTTTACGAGAGCTTCACCAATCCCTCCTTCACCACACCTAGGTACTCGTGTCAGTAGGGAATTAGAAAAGTATACGCTGAGAGAGTAACACTACCCAGTCACTAGAGCAAACTTCTGGTTCCTAGACATCATGCGTATGACTGGCCAAGGACTACAGTCATAGAACTACCCTTTAGAAAGATAAGAGATGCACTTTATCAAAGCATGAAAATAGCCAGGGCTCAAGATTGTAGGTTTAGAGTCTAGATCGTCTGAACGAGATATCGTATTGATTGCAAGGCTCTCTAACGTTGCAATCACTCCTCACATATGGCGCGATGTCCAATGTATTAGTCATATGATTATGTGAGCCTTCTGGGCTAAACTGCAAGTAAGAAGGCGATAGGAGCTATAGTTCCCGCCACGGTTGCCTGCCTTAGCATGCCGCACATGCATCGAGACGAGACGATGCATGCGGGGTAGCCTGCCATACATGATGTACTATGTAGGATCCAGAACTGATATGATGAAGACAACCGTACCACGACGCTGCCACATGAGGTAAGTGGCGCTCATGCAGGGCTTTGCCATTGCAGAGCGCTTATCAACAACGTCTGTGGTATTTTGCATTCGCACAGCGGTACAAAGTGCTACATTCTCGCGAGAAATCGACAAAGAACAGTACATGAAGATACTCTCGGTCAAAACTCCCCGTGGAGATGGGCGCTTATGTGGCATTGGACAAGCCGAGCCCGCTGAACTGTACTGGTCTGTGCGTATATGCAAAACGCAAAAGCAGTCAGCTTCCTAAATGAAAGCTAACCTACCAAAGATGCCGTGACACAATCGCGACGTTTTTTGTTTCACCCCTCGTTATCAACACACCTCCTCGTTAAATCGACAAAGGCAGATGCAGGCACTCAAAGGCAGTCAGCAGATCGGATACCGGTATACGACGAGAGCATGCGTCTTCAAGATAGTGACCACAGTATGAATTCGTACGATATGAGTCCTACACAGACGTCCGAGCGCGGAGGAATTATTGTCCCCATGATCGAGATAGTTCTGAATGACAATCCATCTATCCGATAGAGTCTGGCCGAAAAAGGGCGTCATTTCAGTTTGCCACGATGCCCTGATATCGGTTTCCGTCTCCTTCGAGAATCAATCTCGAAGGTTCACCATATCTAAATTTCACATCTTGCGTAGCCCATGCTTCCAGTGTAGTTTGAATTACCTCCCTCTAAACTAAGTCTTTCTCAAACTAGCCATGAGTACCCATGAGACTACCAGTATGCCTTTGGCAGTTGTGTTATTGGGCTTTGCTGCCTGCGTGGCAATACTTTGGAGACTTAGCAAGATTGGACAGCGACCCAAAGACTATCCTCCTGGACCACCCACTCTACCTTTGATCGGCAACCTTCACCAAATGCCAAAAGGTAACGGCCATTTGCAATTCAAGAAATGGGCTGAGCAATACGGTCCAGTATACTCACTTATACTGGGAACGAAGGTCGTTATAGTGCTCTCATCTGATGTAGCTGTCAAGGACCTATTGGATAAGCGAAGTGCAATATACTCTTCGCGACCGGAGTTCTACTTGGGCCAGGAGATCGTGAGCGGTAACTTGCGTCCATTATTCCTGGTATGTGGTGCAAATAGATCAGCTGTCTTCAAACATGCCACAGGAGGGGTTCAAATTCGCACATATTTCTGCTCATCTTCGTTATTCTGTCTCTAATAATGGGTATCATTGCTAAATGTTTCTGTTCAGCCATATGGAAATACCTGGAGGCTGGTCCGTAAGCTCGCACATGGTGTTCTCAACATCGTGGTTGCTCGTAGCTATGTGCCATATCAGGACCTTGAAAATCGAGCGATGCTGATGGGATTACTCGAGGACCCTGACCAATTCATCAATCATATACGCCGCTATACAACATCGTTGACTACGCAAATGACCTTTGGGTATCGCACTCCCACCAGTGATGATCCAAACTTGATTGAGATGTTTGAGGTAAGTAACGCCCTTATCACAATCATTGCTTCATGGTATTAATAGCAATAGAACTTTGAGCGACTCTCAGAATTGGCAGGCACTCAGGTAAGTTACCTCATCTATGAATGACCTACATCTGACTTCCCTCTCTATGATAGGTTGCTGCTCTCTTAGACCTGTTTCCTATACTGAGACGATTGCCCGACTTTCTGTTGCCTAGCAGGAAGTTAGGCAAAGAAGTGCACAAGAGGGAACTAGCACTCTTCATGAAACACTTCTTAAATGCAAGAAAGCAGCTTCATAGTGGTAATGCAAAGGTAATGTGACTCAACAGCACCATATATTGTAGTTCATGAGCTTACACATATTCAAAGCCATGTTGCTGCATTGATCTACTGCGCTTTCAGAAGGAATCCGGCATCTCTGACGAGCTTGCCAGTTATATGAGTGGGTCTCTACTCCAGGCAGGCTCTGAGACAACTTCTGCTATTCTGATAGGATTTGTTGAGGCGATGCTTCTCTTCCCAGATGTAGCAAAAAAGGCGCAGGCTGAGATAGACCGTGTCTGTGGCGATCGCCTTCCCGACCTAAACGATGTTCCAGACTTGCCGTATATTCGTGGATGCATGAAGGAGAGCTTACGTTGGATGCCAGCGGCTGTCCTGGGTGTGCCGCACGCCGTCATACAGGACGACTTCTATCAGGGCTACCGAATTCCCAAAGGAGCAACCGTCTTGTTTAACGTGTGGTAAGTTGGCATGTCCCTACCGGCATTATAGGTATATTTGCTGATGTGATGAGTTAAGGGCCATACACAACGATCCCAAGAGGCACCCTGATCCCAGAAAATATGACCCTTCACGCTGGGCGGGGGATAACCAAAACTCGATTCAGGCTGCACTCAACGCAGACCCCACGCAGCGTGACCATTTCACTTTCGGCGCAGGGCGACGAATGTGTCAAGGCATGCACATTGCCGATCGTTCTCTATTTCTCGGGATGTCACGGATGCTATGGGGATTTGATCTGAAACCAGCGGTCGACGCGAAGACGGGCAAAGAAGAGCTTCCGGACGTTAACAATGTGGTCGATGGCTTGTTTGTAGTCCCGCAGCCGTTTCCTGCTAAAATTGTGCCAAGAAGTGCTAGCAGGGCGGCGCGCGTCAGGGAAGAATGGGGCAAGTTGCAGCATCTGCTTGACGAAAATAACCAATGGAAGACGGTACCCGAGGGCCTGAAGTGGAGAGACTACGAGCCATTGGACGGTGAGGAAAATGTCTTCGACGTTGATCCGTAAGGCTATCTAGGCATTGGTTTACTCCAGCAAATCTAGCAATAACTACAATACCTAGTACAATATTCTCCACCATCTAACACCACGCGTGTAAATTCCGCTATACATAGTAGGCCTTGACTACATAAGTACATAGTACCTGCATGAGTTGAAGAGATGATGATTGATTTGAAAGCTGCCTAGAATATAGAACTCTACTAAACAATTTCACAGCCAAACCAGAAGATGACGTTGAACCTAATTCCGCATTGATGACATAATTTTAACACCATAGTGTTTGTGTACGTATTGCGAAGCCGGAAGTGTCTTACTCACCAAGCCCCTAAATATTTCAACTCTTGTCACCTAAACTGGATAGCGCCTAATTCAAATATGTAAAGTCGAGGCACAGCAACGCCGCTGTGCTTCTCGTTTACAGATAGTGGAGTTCCAGATAGAGACAGAGCAAGGTCCGAGTTTTCGTATTGTTCAAGATCGTCGCAAACCTATTCATCTTGCTATGGACCCTGGACACAGTGGCTTTGGCAGAAGCGGGCTTCGGATCTGCGCCCCATGCATGGGTAGGGCGTGTAGGTACCTGTACTCTGCCCGTACCATGCCTGACTGTTCCTCGACCCATGTGCCTACACTCTCGTACCATTGCAAGGGCTATTCTGGGCCATCTACAGCAGCGTTCCCTGAGCCCAACTATCGGCACTGCCCACATAGGGCTGGCGCCAACTCCACGTGTTGCAGCAGTGTACATGTAAAATAACGGATTTGGAAACGGTCTGTGGGAAGTCGGCAAGGCGGCAAGGGAGCTTTAGTCCACCAATAGTGCCTAGCCTGCATGTAGACGAGGAGGATAGCGGGAACTAAAACTGCGGCAAATAGTAGCGCGGAGTTCCACCAATCCTGATCCCAGGTGGCTTGGCTTCAAACTGGACGTGCTTCTTGCTTCTACAATACGTATCGTCGGTATTTTCCGACTTTCGCAGCATGCATACTCTCTTAGGCAACCAACTGCATGCTGTCTGTCGGTGGCGGCATCATAGCGTACCATAGGCGCTTTTAGCGGTGACTGTGCCTCGCCTCAACGCGACAGACGCGTCACCCGTGATCCTACTGCACGCCATCTCGTGCTTACACCGGCTGTTGAATCGGCAAACGGTTGACTAAGCGAGATGTCTAGCTAGCCTATATTAACTTAGCTTAACTGTCCGCGGAAGGGGGATTTTCAAAAATTCCGATACATAACTCCGATGTTAGTCGGTCTTAAGGATTGTCCCAGGGAAGCGAGAGCTATGCGGCAAAGTGATCCTCTCGTTGAGCATATTACTTTCATAGCCGATAACCACCTAACAATCGAATTCTAGATGGATGAGTTGAGGAGAGGAATCAGGACAGAAGCATGCTGCTGTTAGGGGAGAATATTGATTGACTTCACGCAGATATTACTAACTTCATTTCGGACTATGTGCTATAAATACCCATTCATAACAGTATTACCAGAAGATAAGATTTGTTTAAAAGCAAAACCAGCCTTATTCCAAGCGAAATTTTGCCACTAAAGTATAACTGTAATCTCTGCT
The DNA here is from genome assembly GCF_022495145.1 of Xylaria bambusicola. Lineage (NCBI taxonomy): Eukaryota > Fungi > Ascomycota > Sordariomycetes > Xylariales > Xylariaceae > Xylaria > Xylaria bambusicola. The sequence continues at coordinate 66,881 of NW_025953619.1, read as the reverse complement.
CTAAAGTTCATCTCGCTGTTTCGATGGATATTCCAATGGTAGTGGATAATTGTTGTAAGCAAAAATGTTGTTAGGATCCCAAGTCTTCTTCAACTCGACCAACCGGGGCAGTTTGTCTCTCCCATAAATGCTCTCTAGGCCTTCATCTCCCCTTGCATAGTTGACGAAGACTGAGACTTCGTCGTACCCTGATGTAAGGAGGAGCTCGTCGCGAAGTTCTAAGCCGACTTTATTAGAGGCCGCCGCAGTAGCAGTATCTCCGTCAGCCCAGATGAAGTGACCGATTCTGTCAACGTGGGTATTGGTATTAGTCTCCGCAACTTCAACATCGCTCGATAAAGGGAAGAAATAAAATCTTACATATATCCTCTGGCTTCTCTCCATGGATATGCTGTCTCGTCCGAAGCCACTGCAAGAGTAGCTTGATTGGGGAAGACCTCAAAAACGAGTGCGCTGTTCCGGCCGCCAGGATGTTCCTCGAAGAACTTGGCCATTTTTTCAAATCCCTTTTGCCAGCCTGACGCAGAATATGTCTTTTGATTAAGGCTGTAGAGGTCACGGTTCGTGTGACCCTGACAAACCAACGTATCATAACCACCACCAGTTGTAGCCAGTAATTTCTTGTATGGCACAACACTGACAACGGATGAGATAGGTCCGAGATCAAACACAGGTTGCAATGCCTTCATTCCTTCTTTTTCGGGCCCAAAATACACCCAGTTTCCCCCAACTTGTATCTAGTACACAAACATGTTAGCTTCAAACCTCGGTTCAGGGTGATAAAGAACTTACACTATTTGTAGAAGCATTGTAGTTGATAAGTACAATAGTGGCTATGTTGGCTGGAAATTTATCATTGAGAGTTTCAATTATTTTGAAGTAGTCATAGCTCTTTTCCGCTGAAAAATAAAAGTCTGCATGCAAGAAGTTCCCTTGATTGACAAGGCGATTCACCTTGTATGTTGCTGATGTGATGACTCCGAAGTTAGCGCCAGCGCCTCGAATAGCCCAGAATAAATCTGGATGAGAATCTCTTGACACCTCGATGAGCTCGCCTGCCGCTGTGACCATGCGAACAGAAACTAGAGCATCGATAACCAGACCATGGATACCCTATATCTAACATTAGGCCTATTCTTGGGCTTGAACGTTCATTTGGCAGCGTGCTCACGCCAAAGACAACTAAAAGTGACAACCACATACTTGATATCGCCCAGCTCCACCACCAAGTGTGACACCAACTAAACTAGGACATCCACACGTGCCGCTTTCTATTGAACCCCATGAATTGTCAGCAAGATCATTTTACTTCAGAGTCTCGTGCACATTGGGCTTACGAATCTGAAATCCAGCTTCGTGCAAGGGATCAAACACCTCGCTGATTGTGACACCCGGACCAATCGTCACGGTCTCTGCAGTCTGGTCGATTTCAAGTGACTTCCATTGACTGAGATCCAGAGCTAAACCATTTTGAAAGTCCGAAAGAGTGATACTATACCCATGACCCGCGCCTCTAGTGAGAAACGGGAACTTATATAATGAAGCAAGTTTGACCTGCAGCAGTTTGTTAGGAATAACAATTATTTTATGCATCTTATTTTTATAGTCGCTATTTTCTACTCACAACTCTGGCTATATCAGCCTCAGATCCAGGGCGGATGGCAGCATTGTAGGTTGGAGGGCTAAATATCGTCCAACGAGCTGTTGCATCGTCGAAATTAGGTGAGCCGGGAAATGATATGGTTGTATTGGCAGACCATAAGTGAGCAGGATGGGTAAGGAACTCTTCAAAGTTGAAATGAGGATGATTAACAGCACTCTGTGGATAGGTCCAGAAAGCAGTATCCCCAAAGGCAGCCGAACTCAGAAGGAGGAGCCGGTTCCATTGTGAAGAAACGAAACTACTTATCCAGGCCATACTTGTAAATGGATTCAAGTAGCGAGTTTATCGTGACGAGAGTTGAGAAATACCTAAGCATTCACTTCGACGTATTGAAAATACCCGGCGGAAAACAGTGGTATTAAGATATATAGCTATTTTCTCATCCTGCGCACCCAAACGGTTTCCAAACAGACAACCCCATTGTATGCGACGCTACATAACTATACTGGATACTGTGACATTATGGCATTGTGTACTAGGTATGAGACTAAAAGTTTTATTCAATTATGTTGAATAAATTTTCGGCGCTATCAGACACACTTGTTTCACTGCATGTAAAGAACGATGATTGCAGTCTGTGCGCGTCGTAAGTTGAAGTCCGCTTAGATAACGAACGGTCTCACCTGCAGCAAATATTCTTGGGGGCGCGCCAAGATTGATGCTTTTCGCTGTGCGGCTCGCCTTACACCATAGCGCATCTATCCTGCATGTCCCGGACAATTCCTACCGATGCACTGCAACATCAGTGTCGGATCACATGCATCCACTTGCAAAGTCTGGGCAAAAGACCCCCGCATCAGCGTACGAGAATGTACATGAACTTTAATGTGATCTTTGAAGGAATTTCATACTGTATGTGAGAATTTGGTCGTTCGAGTCCCTTTGGCCTTGACGCTTTCCCCATGGTTTCGCAGTATTAGCAAGCCAACATGGTGAGTCCTTCTTTTCTACAATTGATGGCTTCATTTTTAAATTTTACGATTTAGAGTCTTGCGCTAGGAATCTTGCAAGTCGTCACTGAACAAACCGATGAGAAGATAATGTATGTGGCGGTCGAGAACTGCAATGGACACCTATGTATATAAAGGGGTATCCCGTCCTTTACGCCCAGCTTAGTAGCTAAATGTAACTATTGTTAGGACAATTTAATGTGGTGGTCATCGAAGCAGCAGATTAAAGATGGCAGACACTTCTCTATTTAAGATCACTCCGGAAAAGGAAGCGACGATATCTCAATACTTTTATCGCCAGTTCTTTGGGAAGACGCCGGTTATTACTAAGAACGATGTAGATTTAGCTGGCAAGACGGCTATAGTAACGGGTTCCAATACAGGTATTGGATTAGAGGCTGTGCGCCAACTCCTAGATCTGGGGTTGAGCAAAGTCATCCTTGCTGTACGCGATGTTGCAAAAGGGGAGACTGCTCGCAAGGAGCTCTCTGCCGGACGAGATAGGGCTCACGATATTGAAATCTGGAGCTTAGATTTGGCTTCATATTCATCCATCCTTGAATTCTCACACCGGGCAAAAACACTAGACCATCTAGATATCGTCATCTTGAACGCCGGTCTATACAAGGTGACGGAGTCGTTCAACTCCTCGACTGGCTTTGAAGAAGCGGTTCAAGTCAACTACCTCTCAAACGTCCTATTGATGTGCCTACTGTTACCCACGCTGAAGAAGAAGGCGCAGATGCTCCCTGCTCGGATGGTCCTCGTCTCCTCAGATACTGCAGCCTGGGTGCACTTCAAACCGAGTGGGCCGATTCTATCATCTTTCAAGCTGAAAGCCGAGAAATGGAACATGCAAGAGCGATACGGAACAACAAAGCTGCTGGGACAGATGTTTGTCACGATGCTGAGCAAACATGTGTCGTCATCAATCGTCACAATCAACGCCTCCAATCCCGGTTTTTGCTATGGAACTGAGCTTCAGCGTGAAGGCGCTGGCCAGTTTCTGGGTTATGTTGTGGCAATCATCACCCGATTGATCGGCAAGCCAGTGCCTCTCGGTGCTCGCACAATTGTTCATGCTGCTTGCAACTTTGGCACAGAGGTACACGGCCAGTACGTTGAAGACGGAGAAATCAGACCGTAAGTTTCACCTGTTCCCAACAGAGACTATAGTAGCTTGTTACTGACAATCACTAGAAAAGCTGCCATGATATACCAACCAGAGGGAATGAAACTTTGCGAGCAGTTGTGGGAAGAGACTTTGGATGAACTTTCATTTGCTAACGTCAAGGAGTGTATCAAGGAAGCCAGTAAATAGCTAGTGTTCGGTAATTTCCATTGACTACTGTGGCTATAAACCTCCATGCCCATTCATCGTTGTGCGCTTACATATTACTTTATGAACATTAAGGGGCTAAGACTTAGGGGCGCTGGCAGTGGCGAACGAGGTGTACTTCGTATCACTACAGGACTTAATTCATTCACACTGCCACTCAACATGAATCACTTTCTCTATACGCAGGGCCGACCAATTTTTCAACCAACTGGCACTTTGTTGACGGAAAAGAGCACATTCTCATTCAGAGTTGCAGGGGTACTAACTAAAACACAGTCATTATACGGCAGAAAATTCACTATACTGATGCCACCTTCTCAGTCTTGCGCCGGGGTCTTAGTCGGTCGCGTGTATTCCGGATAACTCTCCTGGTAGCTATAGCATAGTTAGTAGATAGTAATACCGTAATTATATCTCAGAGGCTGAAATCTTTTCACCCACCCGAGCAATGCTTTTGCAATCCAAAATGCTAGGATATAATTGACGCTTTTAAGAAGCCAAAGGGGCATCCAGAATGGCGGAGTGCCCATTGTTGCACTATTGTAACTAAGCAATATGAGCTGGAATGGAGATGGCTTGATACCCTGCATTTGGCAGTCTCGTTGATATCCAGTAAAGTTCCGAAGGAAGTTCTCGTCGAAGCTATGGTCAATGTCCTGGGGCTCGGCCCAAACCTTGAACACGAGGTCTTCCGTGGTAGAGGAATGAGCCCAGAATCGATGCCTGTAGCAAATGTCAACTCACCTTGCTTGGTCAAGCCTGGTAGCAATTAGGAGATACTGTTCACGATGACTCACCTCGTTCCGGCAGGAATCTCTAGGATTCCGTCATCCTTAGTAGCTGCAATCTCCTTCCCATTCTTATGGATTCCGATTACCCCTTTCTCAACTTTGAAATACTCCGTCTGGAGCCAATGTATGTGCCTATAAGATAATATTAGATCATGTCCCAGGTATTAGATTGCAAAGGATTTCATGGCCTAGAAAGAGCTTACAACGGGGGACCGGAGCGGCCATCTCTGACCACTTTGTTATTAAAGTGGTGTGTTTCCTTAACAACCCAACGACCGTCATCCTCTGTTAAGAACTCGAACAATGCGGCATCATGGGCTTGGACAATACGAGGTTCGGATGATATAGGCGTACGTTTCAAGGGGCGTGGTGAGAGCCACAGTTGCCACCTTGCGACCATATTGACAAGTAGAAGGTTTTGATCAGGGGTTATAGTAAATACAACCTCTACGGCTATTCTACGTATCACGTATGGAGGTAATTCAAGGTCAAGACTACGATGGGCTTTCTACGACTTTTAGCATGTTGAACAATCATGTTTCGTTACTTGTTGAAGCACCTGAATCGCAAACAGTGCGTCTTGAGTTCAATAGTTGTATATCTACAGATTGCTTCAGAGCTGGGTAGTCTTTGTGAAAAGCTCTAGAACATTGACATGGGCAGGGATGCCACATTAGGACCATGCAGAACGATGGGGTATAGAGAGTTTGACCGTACGAAGTACGACACCCTTGTGGCGTAGCCCACATTCATCATTGTACCGATACGTTTTCTAGATTATAGATTCACGCCTCAAAAGAGCAGGGATTCTCGGTTGCGGTGTAATCCATGCATAACGCCATGCCGGCTAGGGATGTGTCGCGTAAGCTGACATAAGTGGACATTCTTATTTGCATGTTCGCTCGCTACTTTCGGGTCGCCTCGAAATACATCGGGAGAAAGTATTGAAAGGAGGTCAAAGGTACCCAGTTAGGTTAGCTAGGTTGTGAAAACATCTGATGTCGAAACATTGACTATTACATTCATGTCCGAAAAACAACCGTCGGACAGGAAGATACGAGGCCCACGGCGGGTGCATTTCGGTTAGTCATCTCTATTACCCCGCCAAAGCGACGACTAGGGCATTATTTTATACAAAACTGTATAAACAGAATCGATCGCTATCCTGGAGTTATTGTTCTATTTGTAGAGTTGCTGAGGTAATCCCCAAAACCCTTGTCAGATACGGTAGCCCCTATAAACTAAACTTCGCTCTACGAAACTCAGCAGCAGAGCTACACTACCGTTGGTGCAACACCCGAATCTCCCGGAGGTTTGACCCATTCAATCCTTTGACCTCTCGCAATCAATAAGAATCCTTCAGAAAAGCTAATTGTGAATAGATGCCGTATTAGAACGCCACATTTAGGCATGGCATCGAATATCCTGATTGAGTCACTAATAATCCACCGGCTCATTCCAAATCAGCCCCTATCCATGCGACAGTCAATTATCGCGAGGACCACGCGTTCATGCTACGAAATATGAGGCTTACAGGATCTGCCACACAAGACCTATTGTATACTCGCACCACATGTCGTGAGACGAATAGGCCACGAGACCGGCGTCTCGGGAGATGTTCAGCTGAAGCCCTGGTCTCTATTATTAGCTTACTGGGGCTGAGGATTATTGGCGCTAGCCTCATGAGATTGCTCGGTCCGTTGGGTTGGGATTACTTTCGATGTCCAGCTACCTGGCACCACCACGTTGTTGATGGATTCGGGTGGCGCCGGTGATCCTTCAAATCGATCTTTTTGCGTGTATATTAGACAGGATGATCTCGCCGTTGAGGAACTGATTCCTTTGCGGATCATTGTGAACACTAAGAGAGCCACCCACTACCTCCATAGGGGCTATAGCAATCATGAACACCCTTTTGCGCCTTTCAGGCTGCGTCCTCGCATTTTTCCTTGCCTCTGCCTCTAGCAAGCCCATTGGGTCTCCTATTCCTCGTTATTTCCAGCGAGACCTCATTACCCCCGCTGATATCACTTCTGACCAAGTCCGGAAGGATCTTGGCAGTATAATATCCAATACTTCTTTGATCTTCGGATCATCAAGTGATGCCTGGGCCGACGCGACTGACAGATGGAACTATTATTCCAAGCCAAATATCCAGGCCGTGATACAGGTGGGACAGGAGTCAGACGTCGCGAAAGTTGTATGTGAACCAGGGCCCCTTTTGGGCTAATGTTGACTCAAGCTCTTTACTAACACCCACTGTTTTAGGTCAAGTATTGTAACGAGAACAGCATCGAATATCTCGCATATTCCCGAGGTCATGGTATGACCACGACCATAGCGAAGATGAAAGGAGGAGTCGAGATAAATCTGTCGCAGTTGAGCGATGTCACTATTCAGCCTGGGAAGAAGACAGCAATTCTTCAAGGTGGTGCTTACGCAGACAAAATCCTGAACACGCTCCTTCCTCAGGGATACACTGCAGGTAAGACTACCCAAATATCCTTTTTAAGACTACTTAACGCTTTGATATTGAAGTTGTTAACATGTCATACTGTTAGTGCTCGGAGCCAATGGCTGTGTCGGTTTTGGAGGGCTGTCTCTCGGCGGTGGCCTTGGACGACTGCAAGGGCAATATGGACTTGTGAGCGATAACATTATCAGCATGAACGTCGTACTAGCCGACGGTTCAACGGTCACGGTAAACGAGAATAGCCACAGTGACCTCTTCTGGGCTATGCGAGGTGCTGGTCACAATTTCGGTATAGTGACACAGTTCAAGATCAAGATTTATCCTGTGAACGGGCCTACTTGGCATTACCACTCTTACGTTTGGCGCCAGGACAAGCTTGAAGCTGTTTTCAAGGCTCTAAACGACCTCCAGGGAGTGGGGAAGCTGCCTGCTAAGATGGGAGCAAGCCTTGGCCAGATCTCTATCAACTCGAGCGTCAGCACGACCGAGGTAAGTGGGCATCTGAACTAGAGTGAAGTGCTCCTTCAACTAACTTTACGCACAGGCTGTGATTTCCTGGACCTTTGCATATGACGGTTCTGGCAAGGAGGCCGAAAGGTACCTCGCTGCTTTCAACAAGATCCCAGCTATTGTGAACCAGCAGGGCGATGTATCGTATCCAGAGCTACTTGTAGTCCAGGAAACCGACTCTGCTAGTGCCTCTTGCTCCTCCCAACGATATATCGGCGCCAGTGCCAATATGCAGACATACAATGTCACAACCCAGCGTGCTCTGTACAACCTCTTCAACAAAAATGTGGCCTTACAGCCTGACTTTGGTGCCAACGCTCGTCTCTACTACGAAGGCTTCTCTAGCATTGGAAGTCAAGCGATCGATGCTGCCTCGACGGCGTATCCGCATCGTGACGAATACCTCCCAGCATACTTCATAACAGCAGTGCCAGAAGGAAAGGAAGATGCTGCTCGGCAATGGGCTTATGCATCTCGCGATATGTGGAATCAAGGCCAGCCCAATCGTCGTCCGACCGCCTACGTCAACTTTGCCGCTGGTGATGAGTCTCGTGAGATGATATACGGCCAGGAACCATGGCGTCTACAGAAACTTCGCAAACTCAAGGCCAAGTATGACCCCAACAACAGGTTCAGATGGTTTAACCCCATCATCCCGCCAAATTAGGCAAAGATACCCCTTCTCCTAAGTGGCTAGTCAAACCAATGTGGAAATGTATATATATTGGGGTCATCCAGGCGATTTTTAAACCGGATGCAACTTTTCTTATGTGAGATACACATTCTATTCTGATGTATTCATAGCTAGAATTTAGAAGTCCTTGACTACTGTCTCAAACCTAGTATCAAAGCCACTGCTTGTTACCGTAATGAGATACAAAATTGCCTGCATCTCCATTCTCAATGCTAGCCTTTTCCCACACGCCAATGACAGCGCTAACAGCATCCTTCGGAGCCCCAGGACCCGTAAAGTTTGGCGCATACTGCTGAAACTTTCCCATCAATTGCATCGCGGACTGAAGTTGCTCCGGAGTTGCTACAAAACAGTTAGAGTGGTTGCGACGCAGTCATCAGGGGAAATGTGACGAGCCTACCCTTCGCGAATTGACCTGTGTCTGCCGAGCCCGGACAGATACTCATAACGAGCACACCATCCTTTCTGTATTGGGCGCTGAACTTTGCCACTGCAGCATTCATTGCTGCCTTACTGATAGCATAGCCACATGCTACATCTAGATCATACAGTCTGATTGAATCTAGGTCGGCATGGCCGCTAGATAGTACAATGACTTTCTTCGCTTGACCTTTGAGGATAAGCGGCATGAACTGGTTCAAGAGGTGAATGTTGGACAGGACATTGACCTTGAAGGATTTGAGCAAATCATCTTCAAGCTCCTGAGGCTTCTTTGCCCTGGCAATTTGTAATGTAAGTGAAACGTCTCCGCTGTAACGTCAAACATTATCTCAGGGGTTGTGGCTGCCTACAGGGTACCAAGAGAATCATAGGCGTCCCATTGTGATACATAAGCAGCATTGGCGACGAGAAAGTCTAACGCCCCTCCGGTGAGCGTGGCTGTGTCCTCAACGGCTTTCTGCCAATCACGCGTTGGTAAAGTATTACACCCAGATTGCACCACACATATATCTCACCTTGATTGAGTCGTAGTCAGTGATGTCACCTTGTAAAATATGGATATTGGATCGTCCGGCGAGCTCTTCTGATACTTTCTTCACTGTAGCCGCCTTGTCTCGGGCTATGCCGACAACTAGATTGTCTGGATTCTCGGATAGTTGGCGAACGAACTCAAACTGGTATACGATTAGCGACTACACTTGGCTTTGGACAGACATATACTACCCCCAGCCCCTTTGAGGCGCCTGTAATAACATAAGACGGCATAGCCGGCGAGTGATATGCGCTGAGCTAAGGACGGAAAAATAAGGGGTGGCTGAGTGTGGATTAATAAGTACTAATACGACCTTTCAAACGCAAACTGCACAGGGGAGGCTTTTTATATAAATGAATGGGTACACAGACATACCTTCTCACATGTACTGGATGATTCGAGGATTAAATATTGCGATTGATGCTCGTTCCCGGGTACTAATTGAGGAATCACTATAACGAGGGGTAGTGTTACAACGAAATCATGGGGAAAATGCTACGTTAGTACCTCTGTGCTCAAAGTAGGTATCCTGAGGTACCAGGTGTCTACAATCGGGAGAGCTGCATGTAATCTGCACATGCACAAACCACTGGCTGGGGTTAGGCACAATGCGGACTCTTCGGCCCCATTCTTCCTCCATAAGAGACTAGTAAAACGAGACTGTATAGGTAGCATCTACGGTGTTCTTGAATCAGACAGTGTAGTTACCAGGAACTTGGTGTTGAGCCATGAAGCACGCCAAGACGTAGCTATCCATCGTCTTGGCGACTTGGTTGAGTCATCTGTCCTGCCCACCTCAAACAGTGGCAGCTGGAATCACTTCGCCCAAGTGATTACGTGACTATCTATACATACTTACAAGAAAAGACAGAACTACGTGAAAAGTGTTCGAAAAGGAACCTAACCAAAGCAATAGGAAGAAAGCAACATCGATTCTTGAATGTACGACGGCGCAATGAGATAACAATGGATATAGCATAATATTTTTTGAAGTAATAGAGCTCTACGGTTTAAGTTAAATATTAGCATTTTTAGAGAGCTATGAGAGCTATTGTAGATCCTATCAGGCTGAAAGTCAACTCGCAACAGCTATCTAGCGTT
>NW_025953619.1:0-56290 GCF_022495145.1 Xylaria bambusicola | reverse complement strand
TTGCCTATCCCCCGGAACTTTTCTTATGATTTTTGAAACGCCAGCAAAGTTCAACTCGGCCAAAGTTTCTTCCCACAGTCGCTCTCTTATATGATATCCTTCCTGTGTATAGCATAAGGAGGGGTACCTACTATTGTCAGAACATGGTAATAAACATGATGACATAACTTACGGTTTAATCGTCCAGTCACTTAAGAATGAACCGTGGCTCTCATTGCCTCGAGCCGTAACAGCATCAACGTATATACTAGCAGCGACCGCGACCGGTCGTGCAAGAAGGAACTGTCCGAAGCGTATAATAGGCATGAAAATGGAGGGTATACCACGGAAGAAATCTGTGCCCTTGGTCATTCCTGGGTTTGCCATGTTCACCAAGACATCATCAGGGTCGACGAGCTCCGCAAGCGTTGACACGAAAAGTATGAGCAGTAATTTCGTCTTCCCATACCATTCGAACTGAGTGAAGTGTTCCGGTCTATCCAGCTGCTGTATCACAGGGCCCTTCTTTTCAACAGTCACCTCATAGGCCCTATCAGATCCTACAAAGGTGAGCACAGGGGGTCTTGAATTGCCGCCGGTCCTCCCTTTCTGTTTGAGAATGGGCAGGAGAAGGAGCCCTAAGAGCACAGTTGAGAGGTAGTTCACCTGGCACATTGTTTCATGCTTCGTACTAGGTACGATTGTGAAGGGGGACTTCATGATACCCGCGTTGAGGATGGCGATATCGAGCCGAGGTAAGGTCTTGCACCGATCGGCAAAGGCGCAAATAGACTCATACGACTCGAAGTCCACAGTCCAGACAGATATAATGGCAGCTGGAAAAGCTTTGCGAAGGTCTTGCGCAGCCACTTCGCCCCTCGTCTGCGAGCGAACAGCCATGATCAAGCGAGAGAGGCCGAGCTTGAGCAGCTGGCGACATGCCTCTAACCCAAGTCCGACATTACTTCCAGTAACAATAGCAACTTGATTAGTTAGTTTTGTCGTCGCTGGTATTGGCTTGGGTCTTGTAAATTGACGGCATAAGAAGCCACAGACCGTAGCCTCAAACGATGCTTTGCTTTCGAGCTCTGAAGACATAGCTAAAACCACCGAAATCTGAAGAGAGGCGACTCATCAAGGACCTTAGGGAGGCGCCCTGGAATCTCGAGGCCATGACTCTACTAGTACACTAGTGTTATCTTCGGTATCAGGTATTACGATCATCGTATCACGACAACAGCACATCAGGATCATTCGACGCCTTGACTCTACACTACATTGTCGAACGTCTGGATGACAGATACTGTGCGAGGTGGGTGGTTTTCATACTGAGCTGTGCCCCCGGTCAGTACTGCCCGGTCACAGAAAAATGGATAATGCAGATAATCACGATGGGTCCGGATGGGAATCCTGGTCCCCACATCGCGACGTTGAAGAGGGCTGCAACTTTCCGCGAGCGGCGCCTCCCGCCCCCCTTGTCACCCTTGCTAGTCTCGCTAGTTCACCGGGATGTACGTAGTAGTCTCTGAGTGGGCTTTCAGAAAACGAGACGTACTTCGTAGACGCAATAACCTGCAAGAAGCACACTAATGTACGAGTGGTCTAGAATAGGCGAAAACGGAGAGATGATTTCGCCGTTTGTTGTCCGCGTGCAGACGCCTGAAGCTTGAGCCACCACGATGCATGGAAATAAATGGCTATGGATCCTGGTAGCTATTCTTCACGTGGATACTGCTTTCTCGCCCACACGGTACGTAGATTAATTTTGGGTTCTCCAAGTGCCTTCCCCCCTCCCCCAGGATCGTCTGCACGCTGACGGCATATAAATAGCCAGGGTAGGTAGGGTGTGTGGCAGAAGATATACCCCTAGGGTAGTTGCAGTCCTTGACCCTGAAAGTTACAGTACATAGGATCATTATTCAAATACCCACATCTCGAGGTGCGTTTGGTCTCAGTGCATAATCTGCTTCTGGTAACTCAGACGGCGCAATTCAACGACCGTGGCATCTTTCCACGACGCTATCACAAAGGTTTGTCCCGCCGTGAGGCCGAGATCCCCCGCCTCCCCGGTCTAAGTATCCGTGCATACAGGCATACTAAGTGGCTAGCTAGGCACTTGATGCTGCGATTGCATGTTTGTGACTTTGCTAGTTAGTGTGAAGTGTAGACTAGTTGTTGCCCTTGTGAGAGCAATCTAGCCAGCTCAGAAGACTCGATAACCAGCGCCAAGACAGGTCACCAACACTAGGAAATATGTCGGTGCCGATAACTGAAGTGGACGATGTCTTTGTTGAGGGGCATCAAGAGAAAGTCGAAAAGTCAAAGTCCCTTCCCGCCGATATACCATCACCCCTACTCTCCCGCGCTTCGACAATCGCACCCCCGACCGAGCACTCAAATGGCTCAACGCCGGATCTGGCGCCTGAGCCGGACGCAACGCTGAGCACCTATCCTAGTGGGTATGCATTATGGCTCGTCATTGCGGCTCTCGTGTCGAGTATCTTTCTGATCTCGCTGGACATGGTCAGTACTTACGTCTAGCCCGTATTGCACCTCTTCTCTGAGACCTAGATAGCAGAGGGAAACAGCATGGCTAACTTGCACTCCAGACTATCGTGGCGACAGCCATCCCATCCATCACGGGAGAGTTCGGCGGTATCCAAGACCAGGCATGGTACGGCTCAGTGTTCTACATGACGGCCGGCGGCTTTCAGTCGACATGGGGCAAGACATATAGATATTTTCCTCTAAAGCTCAGCTACTTGACGGCCATCTTCATCTTCGAGGTCGGAAGTCTCATCTGCGGGGTTGCGCCCAACTCGGTCGCCTTGATCATAGGCCGCGCCATAGCAGGTGTAGGAGCCGCAGGCGTTGGATGCGGTTCATACAGCATCATTACCTTCATCGCGGAGCCTAAGAAGCGAGCATCTTACACTGGACTTCTCGGTGCCATTTTTGGCGTGGGAAGTGTCCTGGGCCCCTTACTAGGTGGCATTTTCTCCAGCACGATCAGTTGGCGATGGTAAGTCTGACGCAATAGTCGAGCTTCTACGTATCAGGCCGCTGGGACTAACGCGGATATTAGGTGCTTCTATATCAACCTTCCGATAGGAGTTATTCCCGTCGCGATTATCGTCTTTCTGTTCAATGCGCCGGAGAACGCGAAACCTCAGGAGGCGCGCTTCACAGAAAAGCTGCTGCAGATGGATCCATTAGGCACTACACTCATGATGGCCATCATTATCTCGTATCTTACAGCTGTCAATTACGGCGGCCAGTCCTATCCGTGGTCCTCGTCTGTCGTCATTGGACTCTTGGTCGGCGTTGGCGTAATCAGCATTGCCTTCGGCCTATGCGAATGGTGGCAGGGCGAGCGAGCCATTATTATACCCCGCCTTTTCAAGCGACGCGAGATTGGCCTTTCGGCTATTTTCTCCATCCTCCAGGCCGGTGGCTTTTTCAGCATGATCTACTACCTTCCCATATACTTCCAGGCCATTCGAGGAAGTAGCCCTATCATTTCGGGCGTCCAAAATTTGCCTTACATCCTATCAGCCATGGCCGGCGCTCTTGGCGGAGGCATCTTCATCTCCGCAACCGGTCAATCTACCCTACTTATGATTGTTGGAAACGCATTTGGCATCCTTGGATGCGGCCTGTGCTACACGTTCGATATTCACACTTCCATCGGTAAATGGATTGGTTTCGAAATCATTGCAGGATTTGGTCTGGGAGCTTCACTCCAAATCCCTGTCATCGTCGGCCAAGTGAGTGTAGGGTCAGCAGACTTATCTTCGGCGACTGCTATTATGCTTTGCTTCCAGACTCTGGGCGGCGCATTTTGGGTTGCAGCCTCCCAGGCCGTCTTGGTCAATACACTACTACTCAGTCTGCCAAGCGCGGCACCTGGAGTAGATCCAAAGCTCGTACTAGCTACCGGCGCGGGACAACTGCGCGATGTCTTTACCAAAGCAGAGCTCTCCGGCATACTGCTTGCTTATCTTGAGGGGATAAGGGCTACTTTCATCTTATCCACGACTGTTGTAGCCGCTGCATTCGTTGTGGCCTTCTTCCTGCCATGGAGAAAGCTGGACCTTGAGGCTGTAAAGAACGCTGGGGCTGCTTGAGGACATAAAGTGAGCCGTAGGTACCGGATTGTGTTCTTCACATTGTATTTAGATTTCTAGTACATGCGTTTCAATTTCTGCATATGGTAGGCTAGCACATAGATCAAAGACTTTTGCTTCAAATTCCCATGTTGGGTCTTGGTCACTCAATGCAGCTCCCACGCCTGAATCTAGCCCTCCTCTTTGGGCTAGCTGATATTAAAGAGGGTGAGACATAGTCTTCGTGATAGGTATATTATTAAGGTAGAAAGATGGAGTATGTGTATACTCGCTGCTAACTCTGTTTATCCTGACAGCTCTATTTTCATTATTCCTGTTACCCTGCTACTCATCGCTATTTCGACGAAGGAAGCTCTACCTTGCTCGGCCCTCCCTGCTCTTTGATTTTCTGCTCCACCACATCCAAGCCAACCAAGCCCTTCATAGTCCCATCCAGCATTCCAACCGGCAAATGCGAAGCTAGTCGTACGATCGTAGAGAACTTGCCCTTCCACACCCAATACGGCGGGTTACGCTTGCTGAGCTCTTTCGCGACTTCATCGGCCCATTGCGTCGGGTCGCTCCCGTTGACGGCGTCCGCGCCTGACATGGTTCGTTCGACAGGCTCTTTTGCCACGTTGTACAATGATGTGGGTGGGAGCTTAGCGTCTGGGGCATTGCTGTGGAATGTTGACCTTACGCCACCCGTCATTAGGTTGATAACCTTGATATTGAAGGGTTCTAGCTCGAGGCGCAAAGTTTCTGTAAGACTAGCCGCGGCCGCCTTGGAAGCGTTGTATGCGCCCGAGAAGGGCGTTGAGCCAGCGGTCACTGAGGCGCAGGCAGTATTGTTCACGACTATGGCGCCGCGGGTCGACTTCATCAACAGTGGAAAGAAGGCGCGTGTTACGTTTATCAGGGACCAGACGTTGAGATCGAATAGCTGCCGCGCCTTCGCGATATCGACGTCTAGAAGTGGCATGTTGTACCCGGCGCCAGCATTGTTGAGTAGGCCGTCCAGGGAGCCGCCTGTGAGCTCCTTGACCTTGGCGACACAGCTAGCAATTGATTCGTCGGAAAGCGTATCCAGCTGCACCGTTTCAATGCCGGCTTCCTCACATTTCTTGAGTTTCTCAATGCTGCGAGCGGATGCGAAGACTCGCCATCCCGCTTTGTGAAATGCCTGGGCGAGGGCAGAGCCCAGACTCCCGTCTGAGCAGCCTGTGATCAAGATTGTGCGCGCAGAGGCCATGATGAGCAAGTATAGGAAGCTGTCAATAATGCAGAGCGAAGCAGTGAAAAACAAAACAAAACCCGCGAAGACAAAGAGGTCGATAATAATGCGAACTGATTCTTTTAGGCCTCGGGTCCGGAAGGCGAATTATTAGGTATATGTACTTTGAGTCCTGCACGTGTCACTAACACGCCGTATTCAGTTCAACTTTTCGCGAGCAAGCTAAGCCCCAATGAAACACTGTACAACAGGGCTGCAACGGAGACTAGTCAGCCGATGCTCGCTTATACTTATGTTTACCGTCCAGTGGCGACACCGATATAGTGGCGTAAGCCCCCTAAAAACGATCCGCTGTTTGTTTGTTTGTGGTTTTAATCGAATCCCTTCAGCTACCTAGAATTGCTATGTTGAGTCCGATTTGATTGGAAGCAATCTTGGGCTGTTGGGCTCCCACAGTCCGGGTCTTGGCAAGGGAGCGTATAAGGTAAGGGAACTAACTCAAGCGCGTCGTACGTCAGCCCCATACAAGCGCTTAGATTGTTGTTGATGCATATGTGATATATTAATTGAATCTTCATGGCCCACTGTTGCCATGTCCTGTTGCGCCTAGATAGTATGATTGTCAATGAATAGGACGAAGTTAGGTTGATACTCAATGAGACGTAGGCTCAATGAAGCCTTTGAGCCTGTGGATGCCTCCTTTGTCCCAGTTACCGTACATGCTACATTACAAGCTACACTATATATGTATAAAACAAAGCTTCTGCAAAATGCTTAATAATGGTCGTTGCTAACGAGCCGTGAAATGATGTTCTACGATTCCACACACACAGACATCCATTAAGTGATTCAAAGACACATGAATGCAGCGCTCATGAGTTGCAAAGATCAGAAAATATTCGGGCTCCAGAATTGTACATAGTAAGGGGCCACTGGCTCTCGTGTCGCTCTGATGGGATACTCGGGGGTACGGTTCTAGGCAGGACCTCTTAAATCAACGTCTGCGGCCAACATTTCATGTGAATACTAGAACATCCACCTACCCTGCCTGTGGAAGAATTCGGCGTTATAGATTGATAGCCAACGGTACGAACAAGTGATGTATCTATTGACCTAACCATATGTTTCGTATTATCCCATAGCCTCGGCTATCAGGTAACCGGAACTACTTTACTTACACGTGAATCAAAGGAACATCCGCTAGGCTCCCTTCGCTCGCCAACCTCACTATAATGAACCGCGTCTTGTACACATGTCAACTCATATAATCCGCACTTGCTAAGCTTTGGATCTTCGATACGGTAGTATTTGGATCTCTTGGCTAACTCAAGGCACATGTAGAACAAGTAAAGAGACCCATCTCTACGCAGGGAGTTTGTTATAAACACTCCAAGGTGTATCAGACAGTAGATTCCGGCAAATAAAGGTGGTTGCACTGTTAATGGGGAAAAGAGCTTAGTTCGGCCGTCCTGATCTTCCGCATATACATACGTATAAGAGATTGACTGTGACCCGCCGGCATTAGTGCTTCGGAGATCTAACACTGCATGAACACCTCTCTTTGCCCCAATCGCTGCCTATTGGAGAGCAGATAGAGACCTCGGGGTGCATAGTGGCCTCCGCGGCTTCCAGGTCAGGGGCTAATCAGTCAGGGGGTGATGCCTATTGGGTCTAGATATTGTAATATGCACTCTAGGTGGGAGGGAGATCAGGAAATTATCCATTACTACGCCTCATATGTGCATCGTGTGGTTATACATCAACGTATAAGATGATGTCAGGCTACCTGTTGCATTCACCGCCCCCAAGTCCTACAACGATTGCTAGTATGTTAATGAAATTCTAAACTTCTCCCAGTGCTATAGTTAGAAAAAGGTCTTGTTTTGTGTGAAGCTGGTCGTTGTAAACTGAGTCTCAGAGGACTATGTCCTCTGGGAGACTCCAATTAGCTGACTTACAAGTGTTTACTTGAAATCTCCTCATTTAATGTTTTATTTTGACATCCAACCCTTTCAAACAAGAAATCATCAATTTACCTTCGGTTAATAAGAGATAATAAGAGATTTTAGAAGCTCACATGTAAAGATCAGTTTTTTTTATGAAAATATCTTTGACTAATGAGAGCAGTTTCGGCATTGGATCTGCCTCTTTGGTTACGTAACGATTCACAGAACACGCTAATGCATTTTGGACCAATATTCTGTCTCCTATCTTAGTCTTCAAATCTATTTTGCATATATACACTTCAACTCAAACTGAAGGTGCTGCTCGATACAGTCACCTTGATCTACCTATAGCAATGAATGGAAGAATCGCGTCGAGTAAAGTGAGGACGCATCTTTAACTCAATCAATTTCGCCTGTTCAAATTTGTTGATAACCCTTAACTGTAAGGCCTGATCCGCAATTGTATGCCATAATTCAAGCCTTGTAACGACATTGTATTATTTAGCTTAGTACATTGGTAGATCTGCGCAGTGAAACTGCGAGTTTTGGTATGACTTGTGTCTCTGAGTTGTTATCTCGATTTCGAGCAGCCTGTTTCTTACACTGCCATGTTGACGATGGGGCCTACATCACTTCAATATGCCACAACTCCAATTTAAACGCTTCTATACTGATTCTATCATGTATATGCAACTTTAAGGGGGCGATAGTGCTTAGGCTGGATCCTAAGAACAAGACCAGAGCTATGGGAAGATCAAGGCCTCAATTAGATTGTTTAGAGAGAGAAGTAACGTCATCCTACCATGCCTACAGTTGGCATATATCTTGAGTCCAAAATAATACACTAATATAGGAGCTACTTAGTCGATATAATACCATGTTTAAGAAAGACACGGAGACATCTCGGAATTGCTTGGTCTTATTAGAGTTCGACGACTTTCCTGCCGGCGCACTGAACTCGGCGATATATACAATAGCCGCGACTAAAGTCTTACTCCTGCAGTACAAGTAAATTCTACATAAACTGACGCATGAGCCTCAAAGGTCTAGGAAACAGCTAACTACGAAATATATTTGCCAATATTGGGGAATTTGATGCGCAGTCCCTGGCCACTACCATCCCATCTATGATTCGACCCTTGTCACCACTCTACATACGGATCTCAATATAACCGAGTGAGACTTTTTAGCATCTGCAGCTTCTTTTCGCCCGACCATGCTACTGTTCGCCTCACCTCATTCTGAGGCAGTGCTTCCTACCCCGCACGGGATGGAATGAGAAAGCAATGATTTGTGACGCTTTTGCTTATTGCAGTTGCACCTATTGGTATAACGCTAGAGTACACGTCCCTGAATACCTCTTCATATTCGGTTCTTTTGATGGATTCAGCCTTGACTCATGACGATCTGGCCATTTCTATAACCATCATTCTATCCTTCGAATATAGACGCGTTGGGGGCGGGTGGCAAGGGTCAAGGTAGAATCAGCTCAAGGAAGTGCAATTTATGAACCGGACATGGTATCTGTCATTTTGGGACGAAGCAGGTAAACGTGTATACCAAGGGCGGCACTTGATGATATTCAGATTACAATGATCAACTAGGACTGCATGAGTCCTTGACCAACCAACTGGCTCCCTGTCGTTGGTGGCTCGACTCGACTCTATATACAACCGGTCTGCCAGCCCAGACCGCCTGGGTCTCTAGGGTCTGTTTCAAGAAACGAAGTCTGTATAACCTCACTTTCCAATATTGCCCAATATTGCCTGCATGTCTTTGAAAGATCATGAACAGCCTGCAAAGGTCCTTCGTACGGCCGAAGCGCAAGGCGAACTGCATATTCAGCTTAGTACAGAGGTTACACGTGTAACAAGTAGCGTTTGGGATATGTTCTCCTAATAGAGAATCATAAGTTACTCGACTGCTTCCGTTAAAAGTGTGTATGTGTGTATATCAGTGAGCCACTTCACGTTTACGGTACGGGCAAAGGGCCCGGAGGCCACGCAGGCCTATTCATGTATAATTATAAGATGATCTTTCCAGATCCCTCAGATCAGCCCCCATCCGGGATTCCATGACCAAACGCGCCCACCTGTGGGCCTGGAACCGATGACAATATTCCTTGAAAACTAACTTTAGATTGCTTGAGTTGATCAGGAGCTGTTTATGCAACTAGCCAGAAGCACCCAATAAGATAGGACTGGTGTCAACATCCAATCCTGTCATGGCGCCGTGATTAAGTAGACAAGATCGTTGTAAATGATTTACGTAATACTGCGCTGGAAGGATCATCTACGCTCTATAGGGGGAAATCTTGGCGAAACCGCCATTTTTTCGTTTAATTTATACACCTATCGGAAGCAAAATCTATCACGCTCCTGTTGTGATGATTCAGAATTGGACATGATGCTATTGGTGATATGCATCACGCCTAGTCTAGCAGCTTGCATTCGCGGAATTCATATATTATATAATATACTCTTAATTAACTCGCTTGCCTAATTCAACACGTACTCCTATTCAGACACATACCCCTATTTTAATAGCTACCCTATCAATGATGGGAAAAAATTAGGTACATTTCTGGCATACTCAGCTAGTAACGGAGAAGGGGAGAGTGCCGTCATTGAAAACCCTTATATAGTGAGGAAGGGAAAGGAGTTATTGAAGGCACCACTTTTGAGGCAGATACGCACCGGTTTCGATCAAGCATCTACCCCCCACAGCCGTATTACTCACCACTTTGCGTTATTTACCAGTTATTTGTTTTGCTTCTGTTTTGTATATGGTATTACTACTTAAGCGGTTCCCAGCTAGTTATTGCAGCCTTTAGGCTTTGTATTCGAGTAGCTATCTAGCAAGGCCTCTAACTGCGAGAACTAGCTGCGAATAGCCTCACTTCCGCCCAATATAAGCCATATAAACAATCTAGTGTGTGTGTGCCCTGGCTTAGATGTAAAACTAGACGGCAATGACAACTTACACTTCTCTTCTTGTTCTGTGACACCATCTTGGAAGTGCCCCTTCTTTGGGGTGATAATCACTTCATACAAATGCGCAGATAGATAGCTTGGCTTGGTTTGACGAGTGCACAATACCGAGTTATCAAATTTGACCAAGCACGATCAAGCGTCATTCCCCAGGCGCTGTGATCCTCACGGCTGGAGAGGGTCCGCGACATGATATGAACATATTAGGTATTCGACGACGACATGCTTGCTGATAGACAAAGAACCTACCGCTGCGCCCTGACGCTGGCGCGATGACACATAGAGAATTTGAAAAGATATCGGGTAGAAAGAGGTGGTGACGCTTTGACGCCCACCTCGACAAGGTCCGTAACAATTATTGAGAATCTTTCATGTCTAGTAGTTTGGAACGTCGAACCGGGTGGAGCTTCGTATTTCATAGATCATACATAATTCACGTCATCACTGTCGAAGTAAATCGCCTATTATATTGCACTAAACGCCCTGACAATTTGACACACCTTTAACTAAGATAGGGTCCTCCATGTGGTCCACCTTTCGCCTCATAATGCGCTTGTCTCTTGTTTCGGATCGCCTTGTATGTAAACCATGTCCCTATAGCCGTTGCAATGAAACCTAAGACACCGACAACGATACCGACGATCTCGCCTGTACCCAGTTCACCCCGGTTATCGTCTCCATTGTTTATAATTGTACCCGTAAATGTTGGGGTCTGACTCCCAAAGGAACTGGTGGGCGATTCTATATCTTTTCACTCAATTAGAAGTTGCTACTGATGAGGTGTCTTGGGGCTGGGTTAGGTGTTGTTGAGAAAACTGCCGGGGACGTGCACAGAACCAGCCCCTAACCATTCTGCGAAGCACAGCCAGCGTCATGGTTAGGGCCTGGTGAAGCAAGGCCACCGATCTCTGGGTGCATGCTACGGTCGCGATAATTGCAGGGTAGGAGTTCGGCATACCTGAAGAAGTTGATGTCGGTGTTACCTGTGCTATGCGCAGGTAGCCGGCGTTTGTACAGTAGGCGTCGTAGATAGAAACGGCGCTACTAGCGTCTACTTCGTTGCGCGAGCAGGAATTGCTCACGCAACTACTAAGCCAGGAGTCGGCGCTTTGTTGTATATCTGATCGGCACACGCATTCGTTTTGAGGTAGATGATATTCGCAGCCGATGTAATTAGCTAGCTTATCGGGCCCTTCGTAGGCACCATTTGTAAAACACTTCCGGGCGCAGGGCTTCTGGGCGGAATAGGCGGGGAGCTCTGTTATGCTGACTGACTCGGAGGCGGTCAGGCGTAGTAAGGCGAGAAAAACGAAGGATTTCGCCAACATTGTGACAGGGTTCGTGACGGCGTAGATATTTAGATTTGAACTTCTTGGACGAGATAGAGATTCAAGTACTATGCTCACGCTGCAAGGGCATCTCGTAGAATTAATACCTCTACGGTCGCTGTCATCAGCACGTTTTGTACGGAGACATGGCAATCAGCCACACCCTTGGCAGATGGGAGATATGCAGACTCTAGGCTCGTTCGTCGGACGAATACGTTGTATTCTAGCGTCCCCTAAAGGGCGATCTATCCTATTTTCCTTCGTTGAGACCTCGATCTGAGGTCGTAGCTGAAAATAAGGTTGGCTGGCTAGCCTGTCTACGCTGCCTACTTACAGCTTCATGGTTGGGCTGGGTTAGGCTAAATGTCTTGGAAGAGCCTGGAGGCTTGTCTAGACGATCTAGATAAGGTCGGCCAAGGAGAGCGAGGTTGATCCAGGTGGTGAACTAAAAGGCTTGGCTAAACATTGCGTCGGTACCGCCTCGCCGGTAAGTAGTATGTAGTTTTAGTGCTCGCCGAGACTTGAAGCTGAAATTTGGTGGCTCTTATGATCAACGATCCCGGCCCATAGTCGGTTAACATCTCTACATTGGTGCACTGGTCGCGCCTCCTCCTCACCTAGCCACTCACGTACCACATCCAAATCAGCAACAGCTATCGAGTGTGAGCCTATCATCAAATATGGTTGGACGCTTCAAGAACTACTATCATATCTTCATGGTTATATTCTGATACCCTCTTGTCATCAGCTATACTTTCTTTACGGCAGGGCTTGCCCAACCCAATCCGTGCCGAGGACTCATGCAAATTGAAACAATCCCTTTACGGGAAGTTTGACCTATGCAATACAGCAATCGCTGTAGGAGAGATCTAATTACTGTCGGTACTGCAACCGACTAGACCGTCTTAATAGGCTACCGATGTCTCCGACCATTTCCTCGAACATACAAATATCTGCTGTCAAGCGAGCGCTCCTTCTTGCATGAGACGTGTTTTGCCACAGACAATGGGGCTTGGTTTATGCAAGCCCAAAATCTGAATAGTAGGCGCCTTTGAAGTTCCGTGGATGAACGTCCTTGATTATGATTCCATTTCGATTCATCCATTTCATGCTCGTAACTATATGCTTCTGAGTCTTCTCGTCCAGATCTCCTCCCTCTTCAATATACTCCTTTAATGTGTGTCGCGGAGTAGTGGGTATGCCATATAAAGGCCGTTAATCTTGCACAAGATTAATGGCGTCGTTTTTTTCCGCGACAATGTGGCCCTGGCAGGGCTTCACTTTGCTGTTTTCTGACATTCATCATGATGGGTAATATCCGACCAGAGGTCTATACCATACTCCCTGAGAACATACTCACTTCCCTCTATCAATGAGAGCTATCCGTAGCAGTCTGCAATATCCTTCCTTTTCAAGCCTCGGCTGACCCTTCGGGCCTGGGTTTGAGTGTATGCGCGGCATTCCGCATAGGATGGATCCATGTGAAATCCCAGCTCAAGATCTGTCACATTCATTCCCCAAATTAGACTGAGCACAGGTCTACATGTCGATGGTTTAAAAAACTTAAACTAACAAATTGATTAATGATTCTTCCTGGAACATGGACGACTGCTCGCTCGCTTACAACTTTCAAGGTGTATATTTGCGATTCAATCTCAACCTTGATTACAACAGCCTGGGTAGGAAGCTATAAAAGGTACATGTATAGGGCTACTCGTCGATGTTTCCCAGCGACTCTACGCGGATATATCGTTCCCGAAGCTCTCTTTTAAGCCACGCACTCGGCTATGCCTCTGCCTTTCACGAAGTAAGGCTATTGTAGTCTCGTTTCACCTGCCGGTCCTCCAATGACATTCAAGATGACAAGGGCCGCATGGAAAAGGTGGAAAAAGACTAGGATATGAAATCGATGAATTATGTGCACACTTATTTGCCTCTTTACTGTGGTCTGTGTTTTATCTTCTCCGATCAGGCGCTGGACACGGGACCTTTTATACACGAAATCATCGTATCATCCCTCTCTTTTCTCCTTGGTATGTAAGTTGGCCAGCTAACAAGAATTACGATTGGATTTAGAGAGCTATACATACTAAAATAAGGGTATGCATAACTATATTATGCTATCTTGGATATAAGCTCCGGAAGCTTATATATAAAGGACTTATAATATAAATTTTTGATATATTACCTTAAAGGCTAAATAACTATTGGGCCTTGTACAATATAGAACTCCCATTGTTTGTTGCACTCTTTTCCTGAGTAGTTGTTGAGCTTGCGTAATCTTTCATTTCTTGTGACCGCTTTGTATCCAATTGTTTACATCGTCTTACCGCCGCAGAGTGTGGTGTTCCATTACGTAGGTGTCACAGGGAGCTTGAACCCAATGCAAATTGTCCGGGTGGTACCAACATCGTACAGATATATTGATCCCTGGCCCCTCTCTCCATATCCAAATATACTGGGTTAGGTTTCATACGCTCCGCTCATTATGTATCAGTAGCCCTAACTTGAACGAACTATTGGCCTTTGAGGTAAGACGACTCCTAGCAAGTTGCATATAAATTTAAATAATGTCACGAGGCTATAATGGAGGCTTGCAGACCTCAAAGAAACCCTTTCTGTTTATGGTTACAGCTTCGCGCGCGGCGCGGGAGGAAGACCCCTTGCGCAACGGTAGAAGTCACCTGCCTGCCACATACTGCCTCCCTGACAAACACTATTAGAGCACAAGTATGTAAGGTCGTACATGGGGGTCGTGCGCGCCGTCCTGTTGATAGCATATAAGTACAAAACACCCCTCTCTGTTCATGACATAGTCCTTCACCTCCATAAATCCCACGCTATTAACAAGCATTGAGGAAACCATCCGATATCATTCTACATCACAATACAACAAACTCATATCCGTCATCATGCCTAGCGAAACCTGGACCTGCCCTGGAGGCTGCGGTAGTGTTCTTTCGGGCAGCCAACCTGCAAGTGACTGCGTCGTCTGCGCCTCGTATGCTTTTCAGCTGAAATAGTCGTGAAATGGATATTGACAGTTACTATAGGAACAAATCCAAGTGAGCATGGGCTACCAGCATCAACTTTGATTGCACGGACAAGCACCCCAGCGGCTCTTCGGCAGACTTAGCACACAAACCCGAGTCGGAAGATAAACCTTTAGATGGACTTTGATGGAGATTATGTGATGGTTTACCAAGGCTCTGAATTGTGTGAGCGGAAATGAGAAGAAATCTATTGTTTTATATATACTGTCGCTCGTTTGGGATATTCAATTATGGGAATACCTGGGTTATATACAACGAGTTTCTTTGTTGCAGCCCTAAGATCGGGACAGTTTGTTACCTCAATATGGTTCCTGCGTATCTAGTCGCTCTTCCATCCAATGATCACCAGATACATATTCCCATTGCCGTGAAATCTGACTGTTGACATGTCACTCTATATTCAACCCAAAAAGTAATGGTATAAGAGTTGTGATAACATGCATTTCATAGAGTCGAGTATGCTTCACTCTCTGGTTTCGAGACCACCCAACTTGCGAACAAGATTGTGACCCCTTAGAGCTTTTTACTTTTATGCCAACACCTTAAAATACGCTCAACTGGGGATTATATCCATGAACTACTTGTTTTTCAATGACCAACAAGTTGGAATTTCGCTCCAACACTCAACGAAACAGTTGCTCGAGGGGGGGGGGGGCAACTGGTTAGATAAGAGACAAAAAGATGCGGTGAGTGTGGATCGAACACACGACCTTCAGATTATCATGGATACACCAAGATGTGGAATGAAGTTTTGACTTCAGTCTGACGCTCTCCCAACTGAGCTATCCCCGCTTGATGAAAATTCATGACGCATATTTCATGTTAGATTCGAGCTGTTAGTCTCCACACTCTCCACACGCGGAACCACCCATGCGTAGTATGTCCCTAGACAGACTACATACATAGTACAATATTAGCCACCTCACTAGCTAGGGTTGTTACAATCATCAAAAGCCTTGGACCCAGCTTTTAGATTTGTTACCTGAGACCGTGGTCAAGTTGTTATAGAATCTTCGATAAATCGGTTCACAATATCCTCAAGGCCGACTATGAGCTCTTCGACGACTATTCCGAAGTGACTAGGACAAAGGGGCCAATTAACAGCTTAAGCCCAATAGGGAAAACTTGGAGAACGCGATCAGTCATTGCGAACGACTTACAAGATGGACACTTGGGATGACATTGGATAGTATGTAGTCTGCGTCTAGCAAGATCGAAATGAATGAAAGAGTTGTGTGTTGGAAATCAGGTGTTACACAATGCCGACAGTAGCTCGGCCAAGAGTTACAAGGGAGCAGGTAACTCAAGTCATTCTCAGGGCAGTAGAGAGGTCATAACATGATCAGCCGTGTCGACATTGATTAGAAGATCGTCAAAGTTGAGAATTATTGCCTTCAAGGGTTAAGGAATGAGCCTTGATGTGGAAAGTAAAGAAGTTTCATGGATTACAGATCGAATGGTATTTACGTAGATTGCACGTCAGTCCCATTCAGGGCACATGTGGAGTTCAATGGCTCGGAATATCCTATTCATTCAAGGTCAATGCGTTATGTTTGCTACACTCTCATTGTTTCACGGTATCATATCATGAATGTAGACACGCAGGGTTTTGACCTGATCTATTGTTTCTATCTTTTGTTGATAGCGTGGCGATTTAGTACTACACTCCTATTCTGTTCCGTAACACATTGAACAATGGTGGCTTTGGGCTGAATGGTTGCTATTTGAAGAGCTATTGAGAGGCTATTCAGGGTGGTATTGTAAGTGCATTGTGAGCGCTATTGAGAGGGCTAGCTTCGGCTGAAATGTGTGAGTCTCTATATACTAGGTAGTCAAGCAGTTTAGTATAAGTAGGCCCTTGGAAGCAGTAAATTTCTTTTGCGCATCCCGGCTTCTCTATATTGGAAGAATACTTTTCTACACAAGATATCTCAATTACAGAAACTTTACGAGCCTGAAGGAACCTTAGCACTGTCTAAGCCGGCCCTTCTGAACTACACCATCACCTTAGTGCTATCAATACATGCCCACCATTGCTAGCATATCATCCAGTACGATTCGACATGCCTCTATTTCATCTCCCGGTCGAGATAGTCGAGCTTGTATTCGACGAAATCGTCATCTCGCACAACTTTGTGCGTGTAATGCGAACCCGCCTTGTCAACAGTATGTGTGAACTCAAGTCTGAGGAACCCCTGACTTACATGCTTACGTTTCTCTCAGGCCAATTCAAACGCTTCATTGATAGTTCTATCTTCCGTCTCGGTATCCTATGTGATCAGCTCAACACCAATGACTACTCATTGCAGCTGGGGATGTGTTCGCCACGAGAGTCGCTTCCCTATATTCACTCTTATGTGATGTATCGGGTTTTAAGAGAGCAACCCACAGCAGCAACCTGCCTCGGCCGTATCAGGCATGCTGGACAAGTTCTGGGTGGATCAGATGACGACTTAGAATGTCTCAGCTCTCTCGTTAGCCTTGCCCTCGCGTGCAATAAGCGGGCAACGGTAGTCAATGCGTACAGCGCGTTGGGCGACACAGGGGTGGACGTCTTCGTTGCTGCTGCCTATCTCGGACGGAAGGATTATGTTTCTTCAAAACTAATCACGAAGAATATTGCATCCGGCGGTCGTTTCAGTTTAAAATCGATTCATAGCAAAGTCTTCGGCTCTCCACTGAGAGCTGCTACAGTACAGGGAAATCTTGAAATGATCAAACTACTCCTCTCGCATGATTCCCCAGGCAATATTCTAGGCACCAATTCCGCGTCTTTGCTTCACGGAAACAGCAGCCATAAAGAGCGAGGGAATACTTGTGATCACGAACCCGTGTTCAATTTCATTTTCGACATGATGCTAAGATCCCGGGCCCATTTCGGAGACCGCCCGCCATTTGTTTGGGCTCTTGGCGACGCATTATCCCACGCCGCGACCCCAAAAAGCTTTGAGCGAGCTCTTGCTCTATTACCGCCGTCTCTTGGCTCTTCTACCGAGAAGCTGCAAGCGGCGCTCTTGAGAAGCGTGAAAAATGGAAAGATCATGATGGTGGGCCATTTGCTCAATAAGGGTGTCTCGCCGAACCTTGATGATACGTACCCAACACCACTCATGGAGGCTATCAGGAATGGCGATGACCTAATTTTCAAGATGCTCTTGGATTTTGGCGCAGATCCCGCTCCTCAAACGATGCTCTTGAATCGTGGCCCAGGCTCCGCTCAGCAAATGAACAGTCCGTTGATGACAGCTGTATGGCTGGGTCGGCTGGCTATGGCCAAAACCCTACTTGATCGCGGTGTGGACCCCAATGACGGTTATCCGGCCCCAATCGTTTTGGCGCTATACAAAGAACGTCTAGACATATTCCGACTTTTAAAGGATCATGGTGCTAGGCTTGACAAACTCGAGACAGGCACCTTTGCCATGCTGATAGCCGAGCGCCACGGCCTGTCGTCGATGCAAGATGTCTTGTTCCGTGAGGGCGTGAGTTCAGAACATGACGTATCGTTGGAAGATATCTTGTTGCATAAGGGGTTAAACCCAGAGTATGACCTCTCGATGCAAGAGGCCTCGTTTTATGATAACTTATTGTAAGGCCATATCTCATTTAAGGCCTATTGATGTAGATACCTTTTGGCCAAGGTGCTTAGCTAGATGTTAGATAAGGCTGTGTAAGCCTATGCAATCAGAACTTAATTTAAATGTTCTTCATCTGTTTCCTTCCGTTTGTTTCTCCTCATCCATATCCCACTCTCACTCTAGAAACCGAGACCCTTCACAAGTATCCTATCACTATTTCTTTTGCTTATCCAGCCTTAAACTTGCTGAGCACTTATTTACGTCAACCTTCAGCCTACACAAGTCAACATGATTGACCTCGCCACCAGGATTGTTCTTGGTATCGCCCTGGTGGGCTTCGTAGATATTGTAATCTTATGTATTGTCGTGAAACCGGCAGTAGAGCACCGCACCCAGCTCGTATCAAGCGCTCGCCGATTACAATCAACCCTCAAGATCCCGCCCTGTCTTGCCATGGTTAGCGAAACGGACCCGGGAATTACGAAACAAGCTTTACAAGAAGTTGTTGAGCGAGCTGTCACTTCAGTATTAATCTGCATTATATTTTTGTTGTCCTTGCTGTCTTGGGAGTGTCCAAGAGTGTCTGGGGCATAGTTCTCGAAACCGTCGGTCCAGTCTGTATCTTCTTACTTTTTTGGTCATGGTGTATATTCGCAAGGCGACGATTCGACCGGGGAGAGAGAGACCCTGGTGTGGAAAACAGAGAGGAACCTACGGAGCAACAACAAGTCTAACTGCGTGATCGCATCACCAGAATCGCGCAGTTTAAAAGCATCTGGGCAGCTCTAGGCTTGCTTGGCTTAGGTAAGTAATGCAATTCTGATAATTACTACCCACAGTGCTACTTTAGACTAACTCTTTCCCATCCAGAACCAGTTTTCTCGCCCATGTCGCACTGATACTCGTTGGTTATATAATATACGTTGTCGATGGCAAGACTCTATGTGCCAAGCAACCGACCCATGCCACCAACAAAACCACACTCTCGCAGACGGAAAATGTCTCTACCTAGTTAACAGGATCCTCGTGAGTCGGTATAGAGGGATATCTATAATATGGCGGTGAAGGCCAGGATCTTGGAGCCATTGTTTTCTGGAAAATATGCACGCTGTCCTTGGCATTGGGTTGGTTGTGTGACGATGGCAATATTCAAATCTGTGTTAGAAAGGTGGCGAAGGCCACGGTAGTCGCGGGCTATGATCGTCTTCGACTAATATAACAGTATAGAAGCCAGTCATGCCAATCAAGTGCAATTGATACGATACTTGTAGATTAAAACAGCAAATATCTGGCTCGGCTTATGATGACTTGCTCGTCTCGAAAGCGAGAAACTTGTACGCTGCCGCCATGCCCGTCAACGCCAGCACGTTAACTCTGGGTATGATGAAAAAGAAATTTCACGCTTATTTCAAGTCTCAGCATCAATTCTCTCCGCGCACCGCAGAATTCACCCTTTGTAGCCTTTTGATTATGACTGAGTGAGGAGAAGTGTCGGGAGAAGCACTTAGGTAGGTCCTGACTTGAGTCGGGATAGTGGGAATACTCACCTAGCCTCAGGGTGGTGTAGCACTAACCTCCCGCTGTATGCGCTGTATCCAGGTATCTAAATGCCCTTACAAGCAGGCAGGTCCGGGGAGTGGGTAGGCCCCTACTAAGTATCAGCATAGTGGGTAGGTCACTAACTGCTTGGCGGACTGCCCGCCCTGTACGAAACTTTTCTACTCTTCACCATTCTACGGCCCCTATTAGCAGATAATGCTTCACGATAGCGAAGTAAACATACTCCTATTTTCGTCTTTTTCATCTTGAAGATGGCTGCGGGTGCCTCACCACCTCATGGAATTCCCTTAGCTGATGGTGAGCAAGAGAAGCCGAATGACTGCTGCCTCATCGCTGTACGTGCGAGAGTTGTTTCTAGTGGTGAGGGTCCGAACGCGGATTGCAAAGTCCGGCTTTGAGCAGTGAGGCTGATTAGCACCTTGCAGTTGGCAGGGAGAGCTGGAAGATGACGAAGATGTAATACAGGAACCCATGGTCACCTTGGATTGTTGACTACCTAGGTAAGTATGTTATACCTAGACTTTACGTGACATCTCCCTTCCCAACGGGCCTTCGTGGTGTTCATGTGGTTTTCCTGTAAACTTCAAACTTTACCAGAGCTTCGGATATATGCCCGTCATGATCCAGGTCATGGATATGCTGCCATCTCGCCGTCAGCGCCTCATTCAGCCTTTCCGGATCAAGCCCGGCCGCCGGATACCTGCCGCAGAAAATGGTACCCGTCTCCCGACTGGAGTCGATGACTTTCTGACATCGTGGTAGCCGCACGTCGCTGAATGCTCGGAAAGCTGCCTCAACCTCGTTCGCTGACCGGACGTGGGCCAGGAGCGCGGCAAGCACCATGGCGTCTTCTATGGCCAGCCCGGCACCGGAGCCCTGCCAGGGTGTAGTCGAGTGCGCTGCGTCACCGACGATGCAAACCCGACCAGAGGCATACGTGGGAGTTGCTTTATGCTCCCACTCCGAGTAGGCTTTCGGAGAAGGCTGGTCGAGGAGCAGCTGCATAATTGGCAGGGATGACTATCAGCATTCTTCCCTGAACGTGATCACATACAAGGTATCGATCTTGCCAACTTGGGATGGCTTGATGCTAGAACTGAAGAACATACCTCAATCATCCCCTGGGTATGCGCTCGATTCAGGGAACTTTCTAATGTCGTTTCTAGAAGCTCTCTTGTCAAGGGCCGCG
This sequence comes from Xylaria bambusicola, assembly GCF_022495145.1. NCBI lineage: Eukaryota > Fungi > Ascomycota > Sordariomycetes > Xylariales > Xylariaceae > Xylaria > Xylaria bambusicola. Next base: position 35,327 of record NW_025953619.1, on the reverse strand, counting down.
ATCGATCTTGCGGAGGATCACTCTCCACAGCACAGATGACGCATTGCACCGTATTCCCATTCTCACAGACGTCATGTGCCGTGACTGCGCCGTCGTTGACCCATACGTACTGACGGTGCATCTCGAAATATTCTTCCCCCAAGGTTGCCTTGGCCCTCTCGAACGGAACTAGATTCCTGCAATCCCAGAATCCTGCCGCTGACGCCCTCCAATCATTCTGGCTATCTTGCAATTCGCGGACGACGTGATCACGCACAGCGCTGAATATGCCGTCGGCGCCCACGACTGCATCACAGGTCATGCTAGTCTCGTCAGTGAATCTTACTTCCAATTTTCCATCCTTCTCAGATATGCTGGCGAGCTTTTTGTTGGCGTGGAGGCATTCCTCGGGGAGGGGACGGAGGAGCTCTCTGAGAAGCGAGGCGCGGTGAAACACGAGACCTTGTTTGGTGCCTGTGTGGTCCCGGGCGAGTTGATTCATGTATTCGCCTGCGCCCTGACACGGTATGCATCAGCATTCTAACGGCTCCCTGAAGGTATTCAGGTGCTCCTGGCGTGCTGCTTCCCTCTGGAAGGAGAATCGAGCATAGGTGATGACTTACAACCATTACTCGCGTTGAATTCATAGGGACCCCTCCGGCATTCTCCAGCAACTCGCCTGCCTGGGGAAGAATGTGGTGCAAGGCATTCTGCGCATTGACAGCCAGCCCTACCGCTGCACCGCGCGCGGAGAACTGGGGTGCGGACTCGTAAACATGGACTTTGATGTGGTCGTGTTGAGCAAGTGCATTGGCTAAGGTCACTCCCGCGAGTCCTCCGCCAATGATGGCAAGCTTGATGGATGAGCTACTAGGCCCTTCTGGCATATTCAATAAACCGGTTGGCACGGTTGGGGGAGGTTACATAGAGTAGGCGATGCAAACTCCAATACTCGGGTCCGGGAGACTCCTCTCCTTAAATAAGCCGCGTCTTCGCTTTTGGGCACAGCCAAGCAATTGGGGGAGGACGAATGTGGCTGGCGACGCCCACCGGGGGCGGTACAGGGGACTTGGATTGGAAAAGTTGCTTACAAACTTAAAGGTAATTAGTTCGGAAGGAGATATATAGGTAGTCATACAGCGAAGAAGCACAAATCACTGAATCTATACGACTTTTTTATGACGAAATTAGGTACGTGTAGACACTCATAGCGGCTGTCAGCGATTTGGGGGAACGTGATGTGGGCCAAATGCCTTATTTCTGTTCATATCCAAGTGTGAACTACCACGGAGCTATACAATTGACGTAGATCATTTTCAAGTCTACTGGTGACGGTGACACCCATTCTCTCACAGGAACGACAAAGAGTACCAGACAGTAGAAGAATAGCTAAACTAAAATGTCCCTTGTCCCGCCCGAATCATTTTACCTTACGCTTTAGCCGCTTTCTGCTACGAAATCTCTCGGAAGCTTTTCCGATCTAGTTATATTCGCGTCGTAACTTCTTGTCACTCGAACCTGAGGGGGAGGAGCGATGTTGGCGCTCCGGGCGGGCATCGGATCATGACTAACCTGTCTCCGTATATGATGGGAGAAGCTCGCGCGGAAAGATCCGCTCCTCGCTTTCCCAGATTCCACATCGGAAATGGCAGGATGCTCATCATTCTGTGTGTATGACGATCCCCAGTGTCTGGTGCGTAGCAGGCTTCTGGCCGTGGTAGTAGCCCTCTCCCATGAGATGTCCTTGAGGAGAAAACTCAGGCTGGGTAGACATGCGACGATGACGCCGATACCAAGTTCTATCAGACCCCAGTAAATCACCACCGTGACTCCGACTGGCTATTATCAGCAGTAGAAGGAGCGGGGAAAATATGGCAACATACGAATTTCATCATTAGAGGGTGTGAATCCTATGAAGACTGTGTTTGAGACGATAATCAAGCGAGTCAGAGAGGCAGCGATAGACCTATAAGATGAACCACCACGAATCAGCTCTATACCATATCGAAAGGGGCACGGGATGCTTGTCTTACACTACTCCCAGGAGGAACACCGCCGATATAGCAATCTTCCTGCCTGTGGTGAGGTTCAAGCGCCAGATCTGCATGTGTGTCAATCCAATGCTAGTTATTCGGATGCGGAAGGAGAATGAGGACCAAACTCACTATTGGAACCGGGATGAGAATGATTACTATATCAGCGAAGAAGTCGGTATAGCACAGGGATATGAGCCTGTGCAGCGTATTGGTGCAGATAGTATACAAGTTTTGAGTTGGGCCCCATATGGCGTTAATATGCGTACCACATGCGAAGAGCACCGCAAAGAAAAATGCTATAGCCCATAGTATGATGAGGGTGATTAAGGCCTTGATCAACACAGTCCGCTTGTTCCACTTTTCCACTGAGAACACTCTTAGGTAGAAGAAGAGGAGGCTGGCCTTCGTGCATCCGAGGGCCAAGGGGAACATCAGGTTGAAAGCCCACTCAACCTATATGTGTTGTCAGATCTTGGAGTGTTCAGCGGCAGCGTATATCTCACCTGGCCTGACAGCTCTAGCTGGCGTGTGTGTATCGTATAGGGACTACCAGTGTAGTCCTTGGGGAGTTTGAGCGGATAAGCTACAGCCCCTTGTGACACACCATAGAGAATCGCAATAGCGATTCCAACCGAAAGTAACTGTGGTGAAGGTGAGCTTAGTCAAGTGTTCGAGGTGGTTATCTGCTTACCAGAGCGGGTATCATAAGCCAATCGTCCGCTTTCAGCGGCTGGCTCTGCTTTCTCCGCACCCAGAACCGTAAGCTGACAGCGATTATGTCTGCCACTGACAGAACTACCGCCGCAGCGATGTTGTGGCCCGGTGTCTCGTAGTAGTGCATCTTAGACCAAATATCCTATGATTATTGGCGTCGCAAACAGCAGATTCTCAGTCGCTTTGGACAGCACATAGAGTCCAACCTGCGACATAACCTGTTAAAAGTAGGAAGAAGAGAGGGAGATGGGAAGATGATGAGACCTACGGGAACGGATTGGCGTTCTGGCAAGGCTTCATCATGGTGTTTGGGGTAGCTGCACACGTAGAAGAAGGTGTGATGCGATTGGCGAATCTCTGCAGGTGGCATGGTGCTGCCGGTGCTTCGAAGGATCATTGCATACTACCCTGTTCTCCTATCAAGATTATCGACTCCAGATGTGATCAGTGTCGCTTCTTTCTGACACATCAGCTTCTCCTCGTCTGGAAGACACGACTCCATATGTAACTGTAAATCATGTTGTTAAGATCCTTCTTGAGGATGCTGCTCTGGCCCCTGTGATAGGAGGCCGGCAAATATAGGACGGCATAAAGTAGTATAATCCTTCTCGGGGATGCAGCCGTAACTCTTTCTATATAAGGCTGGCGACACATATAGTATGGCATAAGGTAATATAATCCTTTTCGAGGATTTCGCTGTAACCCCTCTCATAGGAAGCTGGCCACACGTACAGCATGGCACAAAGTAGGTAGCATGTCTGCTACGCTGCCTCCACAGGACATTATGATCGACGGGACGCTATCAACTATAATATAGTTCAAGCGATTCGTAGTTGATATGCATATTACTATAAAACGTAGTACACGGATGGGTTTAACTCAGACCGTTATGAAGACTAAACTAAGCCGAGGCGGGGATCTAGGTATATAAATTATATTCTAAGATTAGAACAATCTGCCTCGAGGGCTTTGGGGTCATTGTGTCAAAATGATTGGTCAATTTGAACCTGATATCATGCCAGGATACCAAGATGAGCGGAGTACAGGTAGGCACCCAGCTTCACCAACTTTCGATTTCACTATTAAGGAGTGTAACCCAGACAATAATATGACCTCCAATTCCGTTCAACGCGGTCTCTGGTCATTGAGTCATCATTTATTCCCCCATTGAAGATCAAGAGACGGATACACTACAGCCTACAACTCAGAGTCGTATTCACTAATAGGGCAAAGCACTCGTGTCCCCTCAGAGAGCTCTTGCTTCATCCTCTACAGCGCCCTGAGCCCAAGGCTTGTCCGCCTGATTCACGTTGCGATCTACGGTCGCATGCTATGTCAGCGGAATGAGAGAATTATCTGGTTCAAGAGATCAAATACGTACCTTCGAGGACGGGAGCGGCGGTTGCCAAGCTCAGCAGGAGTGCAATAATGCAAATCGATAGCTTCTGGACGTACATATCGACAGTTGATGAGGTGAAAAAGGGATCCGATTATGACTCGATTCTCGGTGTTGACTTTGGAGCTGTATGAAGGGATTGTTTGGAATTCTTGAGATCGGGGTTTGAGGGTGAGCCCGTGCCTTTTGTACTGGCCTAAGCATAGGTTAATGCTACCGTCGTTTCCCGACAAGAGTGGGCACGCACCCGACGATCGCAGATAAACTCGTGTATCACAAATTATTCGAACATTGCCACATCGATGATGCCGAACTTGGAGCAGGTGACATTGGACGCACACAGCCTGGTCCCGATATATCATCTCTTGTATTACCCCAGGAGAGAGACTCATTCCAATGAAATAGGTCGCTGACGAGTAAAATTTGGTTCTTAATCCCAGCACATGGCCCAGCCTATTTTTCCCATCTACGTCTCCATGGACAACTCTAGATACGTCCAACCCTTCTCACTTGTCATTCTATACTGCTGAATAACAACCTGCTTGAACCTACCAAGTTTGCTTTCAATATGTTATCCCAAGACGGCGACTCGAAAAAAGGTGAAGAACATCTGCCGTTTATAGGGGCGCACGATGAACTTCAACTGCCACGGCACGGCCAGAGACGTTTTATCCCAAACACCACAGCCTGGGCACGAGTATACATCGCCGTTCTTCACGTGCTGATTGCCACTCTTCTATGGGCTCTCTACCGGCAGGCAAGCATCCCAACTCACTACCCAAAGCCTGAGATTGGGCGTACCTGGTGTAGGTATTTCCCTTCGGTTAACATTAGATACCATAAGGGCTGACAACATGGCTTAGCTCCTGCTCATCATCTCATCGAATACGAGCTCAATGACGAGCACACCAATAATCATACACACTACACCAAGTATTCGGGTCCTCCTTCCGACGATCAAGACAAGGCTTGGGATGAATTAATCAGACGTATGTACTTATTCGTCCCGATGTTGTTGAGTGCCACTGACGCAATAGTAGCTATCTTCTTCAACGTAAGCCTCGAAGAGGTAGTGAAAGCTGAGGAGAGCGTGCCGGATGAGCTTACAGAGCTTGAAGACGGAGGCTACCTGGCCATTCTAGGGGTCTACCATGAGCTTCACTGTCTGGTGAGTATGATATCTAACCCGCGTTCTCCCAGTTGCTGACTCCCTCTAGCGGCAACTACGATTCTGGCTGTACAGGGACAGATACTATCCCAACGTCACTGAGAAAGGGAGCGAATATATACACAACCACCTGGGTAAGTAACATCATGAGCCCGGACGTCAAAGAAGACAACTCATTTTCAGGGGCTAATAAACTAAAGATCACTGTCTGGAGACTCTACGGTTGACCATTCAGTGCCACGCCAATACAGCTCTCTATACATTTCACTGGGCAGATCCGGCAGACATCCAGCCCAGCACCAAGTCGAATTCACGGTCAGTCTGCGCGAAGTGGGAGCCAATTGAAGCTTGGGCCTACTCGAGGCGGGTAGCTATATCTCCGGTATACACGGAAAAGCACCCTATGATCTAATTAGCCGGGAGGGTCTCCGTGGTAGTTAGGGTAGTCTGAGTCAAAGTCTGGAGTTCCGCTGTTTAAGTGTGAAAATTGGAAATGGACATTTCAAGGCACCTAATTGATGCTCATGGAGGTCTCCTAGTTCATTTTCCCGACGCACATTGCACTATCAAGACGCACCGTAACGAAAAGCCCGCAATACACGCGAATGGGCGTTCCATACCAGTCCGTCAGTGGTTCCGGGTGGTTGGGGGCGGAATCACATGCCTGATCCCACTCACGGCTCTATTATGTACCTACATAGTTACATTTCAAACTGGAACCAAGTATTGTCAAATTCTGATTGATCGGCATTCATTGCGAGTCTCACCGAGATCCTTCGGTGTAGAGTTTCATTGAGATCCTTGAGCATAGAGGCGCCGCGGCAACATCCCGTCTAGTAGGTATCGGTCTTGTCCGGTGCCGCTGTCCTCTCAATTTGATTCACGTTGCTAGATACGTACGTCTCATCGATGGAATGCACCATAATTCTCGCCACTGACATGAGCGCCGCTTGAACAGTTGCTAACCTTTACAGAATAGAGTGAGATCTGTCGAGGACCTCTGCGAAAAGTCAGACAGCCTAGTCTCATGGGTGCGACGTCAATATACGCGACGCAACATTGAAGGATTCGAAGGATTTGAAGGATTTGAAGGATTTACCTGGAGCTTATTATATGGGTTTGGGGGCTGGGGTAACATGCCCTGCCTGGAAGGATCTCTCATTGCCGTTGTGATGCCCAGGTCAGCCAATGGGCAGGCCTTAACAATGTCTCCAATGCACCGGTATAGATGCAGGACACTGCCGTCATTCCTTCATGCGGGTAGCAGAAGCTCTACAAGATCTAAGTTATAGTTGGGGTACCGAAGCCTGATGATTGGATATGCTATGGCCGATATTACGGATAATATGGGTGTGAAGAGGCAATGACGGACCCGGCCTACAGCTCACTTCGAGTTGTCTCTACGAAAGTATGTGGCAGATTGTAACTATACGTATATACTTATTCCATTCTCTCAAGACACAGGAATAGTCCTACCGTAATCAGGCCTATGAAATCAATAAACTACTTTTCGAATATGGGGAGGAATTGCTAATACACTCATTCCCTTGTCGAGTATGCAAATGATCCCATGCCGCATCCCCGACTCTACCGAGGGGAGGAAGCGATCTTTCCATAATAAAGATCGCCCCCACGACCCATCCTAGGCGCTCTGCTAGGTAAACTTGTAAGTCCCGTTTACAGTCCCCTCAGAGTCGAGATTAACATTGCTGAGAACATCAACAGTGTCAAGAATGTACGTGCGCGATTGATGTCAGCCCCTGAATAGTAACGTAGTTGTGTTGACCCAGGTGCCGCCGCTCTGTTTGTTTCGAGCGCCAATCTCATTAGTTTCATTATTCGTAGTAGATAATTACCATAGACTTGTTGGTATGGGGGCTTTTGTCGGCTTCTTGTTTAAGATACACCTATAACGGCCGGGCAATTCCAGTTCTATAGTGATGTCCACGGAATACACGAAAGTAGTTCAACACTATCGATCGTCTCAAGGAATGGTTCTAGGTAAATATAATGTCGCACTTGTCATGACGGAGTAGATCGTCTTTTTGGAAGTAGAGACACGACGGAGTTACAGCGATTTCGGGCTTAAAGTTGGGCGAATCGTTATACAATGCGATAAGGACAATAGTAGCAACATGTTGTACCACCTGGTTCAACCATATGATGAAGGATGACTTTTCAAGACGCGAGAGATCAAAGGCGTCAATGAGAAGTTGTTGCGACAACAATGCTTCAATTATGGCAGCTTTCATCGTCTTATAGAGAAAGTAAGGCCCTACTGAAGTCACTTAGATAACCAAAACATATGTAAAATATCCTTCTAAAACAGTCCTCAAGTATGAGACCAACGGCTGCCTGACTAGGAGCTTAACGAAGCTATAATGACGGTATGTCTCGACTAACTACTGTGCAGGACCCGATAGAGAACCTCCTGAGCCAATATTGCTACGATGCCATAGAAAATCGGTTCGTCGAATAGTGCCTGTAGAAGTGGTCACGTATTCCATTCCAGAGACAACAGACTCATTGTCATCAAGAAAGGGAATTCTAAGACTATACCTATTTGTTGAATCAGGCTACTGTGGCCAATCCGCAGCCACGGCGCATCAAGATAGCAGCACTACCACCAATTGTTGGATAGGCGCGAAGGTTACGACTACTTACGGGGGCCACTAGAGTTCTCCGTCATGCTGCTACTATTCTTGGCCCATCTTTCCGATGACCAAGTCTTTGCTCCGGACTTGTATCAAGCAGTTATAAACTCTCTCAGCTCACCTTCTACCTATACCACATGTTACACAACTTACGGCTTCATTACCAGCAGCGCATCCAGCCCCCCAATCCCATCAATAGCCTTCAATGGTCAATGGTGCGACCCAGTTATGGGCTGGTACAATCTAGATAACGAGTACCACGTATACAATTCTCTCCTGAAAGGGTTTCACATGCCTGATGCATGGAGCTTGTTCATGTTGGGCAATCTCAACCCATACACATGCTGTAACAGTGACCCTACCAATCATATCGATCCCAGTGGCAATTTCAGCATCTTCGAACATAAAACCGGGCATAGAGGTTGTCATTATTGGCATGGGCATTGGCGTCCGTAACGCTGTCCGAATTCTGCAGGCCTGTGCGTGATTTGTCGTCGTTGTCGAGGCGACCATTGTTGTTGGCACGACCTCTGATATCGTTGCGGGCGCGGTCTACGACTAGGCGAGTGGCGAATCGCCGACCTAGGAAATTGTTAAGGGAATGTTGCTCAGAGTGACTTGGCAGAGGTATGGCCAGAGGCTTCAGCACTGTTTACGGTACTATAGTTGATTGTAGAGACGCAGGGCTTCGACCTGATTACCGTCGTTTACCTTTTGGTAGTGCAACGGTTATAGAACTACACTCCTATTCCTCGTTCCGTGACAAGCACCTCCACCCGATGTGTTAGCGAGGCTGTCGGCTGGACAGGTTATTGCTCTCCGTCGGCGGAGCTACGCTCGTCGATGCGCATGTGAAACTTTTACGCCCAGCCCTGCCGCAGGCCCCCGGAGGCTCTTCCCATCCTCTTTGACAACAAGCTCAGCCGACCGGGAGATATTGGGCTGCTCGGGGGTATATCCAACCTACTCTTCAATGAATGCAAGAAATGCTCGCCCTGGAAACAAGAATAGAGCCCGTCTTCACGCTGATGGTGTGACGCGGCTACAATTTGAGCGCAAGGTTTGCTCTATTGCAAGTTCTTGAGCAGCACATCAGCCGTTTCAGGTGTACCTTGACGCGCGCAGAGGGAAATACGTGGGACGGCCCGTTTCGTGGAGTGAAGAGCCCAGGCAAAATTGATTTGGTGTTTGTAGGGGCAGACAACCGGGTTTTAGATTGTATCACACATGGATAGCTTCATCGTTATACAGACTTAACGTTCGTACAAGTGAAGTGTTGTAGAGTTCGGACAGCAATACCTGGCATAAGTCCACCGCCTGTCCATGTACACCCCCAACCTTGATATTCCAACTCCGTTTTGCGAGGCAGCGGTCAGAGACGGCAAGGTAAGGTGATTACATGTTTCGTCTCTACTCTAGGAATGACTCACAAGTCAACGAAGAATCATGGGCTGTAGTGTTTCCTAATTAGCGCCCATAGCTGATTTCGGTCGCAATTCGCCTTCACGAGTTTAGGGGAACGGGGCTTCGTGCGGCTTCAACATCCGTACAGCTAAACTACGTAAGATCTATCGCTCAAGGTGGTTGCTGTCTTGATTTTGCTCAAAAGGCTCGCCACGTCATCTATTTCGATTTATTTAGAGCCGCTTATTCCACCTAAAGCCACCAACAATCATCGACGCCTTGGAAGAAATGCATCTCCTTGTTCCCCGGGCTCCTTCGCCAACTGAGCCTTAGCTCAGTGAGTAAACCATAAAGGTCGATCGAAGGTTTACACAGGATGTCGCAATCTATTGTTAGCAGGATTCACAGTTATGGTTCGATCCGCTGCAGCCCTATGCAGCCCTATACTCTGAATAAGAAAAGGGGCCCCGAACTCAATTCCTCTCCGAGCCTGCATCAGTCAACCTAGCCTGTGATACTGCTAGAAATAGGCCTTCGGACTTGGGCAAGCTTTATATTAGCGACTGGCCATAGGCGTGTGGTACCTGGGACACGATGGCGCACACCAACAACAGCATATGCCTACAGTATAATACCTCTCCACGTGAGAGGAAAATGCAAGTTTTGATGTGAGAGGTTTTTGGGTAGGTGGGCAGCAGACCGTTCACTGCCTTGGAAATATCGCTGCATGATCTAGCAGCTGCTGTATAGCGATGCCTGGCAAGATTCATCATCTGAGGATGCTAGTGCTGGGGGGGTAGTTTCTGTTCTAGAGAAGTGTGTTTTCAAGATAAATCTACAGATAAACTTCAGCGGAACAGTTCTTCCGTTTTTCCTGTTGAGAGTAACATCTGGAATCTTATTTACATCCACATGTGTGTATATATAAGTGTGAGAACCACCTTCAAGTGAGAGAACCTCGTGCTAGGTCGCGCCCCAGCCTCTTGCGCGATATGGGACATGACTATACGGTTACTACGTCTAGACTATTTTCCATCCTCGAATACCAAGTCGTATAATATTCAGGGGCTTCTAATCTTGGAATTCTCTTGCGTAGTGGTAGCAGATCTCCCGTGGGCGGCAATTTATCAGCCTCGAAACATCCAAGTCTTGTTATATTCATCAACCTTTGCCCGTATACTTGCCCTTACAGTCTGTTGTACTTGGAGTCCGGACGCGCGTACTGGTTCTGCCTTCTCCGAACCCTATATACATTTGCTAGTGCCGACTGAAGATGCGCCATCACGATTACCTTTCTGCAGAGACCGTACTCCGGTATAGTTTGACGAGATATTTCTATCGGCCAAGGCAGCGATGGCCTCCTTCCTTGGTCGACACCCTCCCCAACGATTCAGCAACTTGTTGGGACCTATACCAAGCGCTCTCCCATCAGCCGTAAACCTAAATTTTCTTTGCACCAGGCGAATAGATAGCAGCTCCCTCTCCCACCTGAGACTTTCCTTTCTTCCCCAACTTCCCCCAAACATCTACCAAAAGTTCCATTTTCTGCTCGCAAGCGCTCCAGACAGCCAGCCAATTATCTACGCCCGCAATATTGCGCTAGATTACGAAAGGATCTTCAACACATTCATCAGCATTCTATCAAACGTAAGTGAGAATACCTTCTGACAATTCTGTGCCTCGTAGCGCCATTAACACCCCTTCCAGGCGAACCGCAGACAGCAAGATCGCAACCGCAATTCTCAGCGGCGATATCAACGCAAGTCAGTCATACTCCAGTAAGTAATCTTCTCTATACTCTTTTTGCCACAATTATACTGCTCCTTCTCCGGGGTTCAAACCAGAGCAGATGCTTGGGGGTCTTTTCGTTACAACCAGTGTTTGTATTGACCACGTGTCCCGAATACTAACATCAAAAAGTTGTCAATACACAAAGCTCGTCCATATTCATTACATTAGACATGGACAGCACACTCATCGCACGTGTGTCTTACGACGAAGACATTACTCGTCACCAAGACGAGTCCCGCCAGCACCCTCACGGGTGCATGTGCACCACATGCAAGGAGACGAGGCAACGGGGCCTTCAGGCTCCAGCCGGACGAACCACTAAGAAGTGGTTCACCAAGAACGTCAAGCTGTGTCCCAACGAGGGATGCGGCGCTATGATTCAGAAGGCCAAGGGTGGAAAGGGGGTACGATGCGAAACTTGCGGGCACGAGTTTTGCTGGACGTGCCTCGAGCCTTGCAACGGGGCCAACCGCGAGCATCACTGCCGTGGTAAGCGTGCCACTCTACGGAAGTGGCTTTCGTATGCGGTGTCTGGCTACGGCCTTTCACCAGGCCTCTGGGATACTTACCACATGTTCCTGGACATGTAATCCCAATACACGCACCACCTACCTCATCCCCTCTCATCGACCTTCACTCACCCTCAGCTACACCCTCCACAACCTCATGAAAGATTCAAACACGAAAACTTTGATCGGATGGGAGTTCCAACGACCACATACACGGCTGAAAGGTCAAAACCCGGAACGCGTCGCCTAAAGTCAAAACGGCAGACCCCAAGGAGAAGACAAGTCGCGCGAAGACACCAATCCCGCGCGCACAGCTTGAATCGAGAACCTTCCCGAAGCTTCGCAGACCACTATCAGCCATCCACAAGGTCAATCACACGAAGCTTCACACAGTCATCAAAAACCCCTCCCACACCACACACACATATACCGTGCCAGCGTCGGTCCAGGAGCCGCACCCATGGGAGATTCGGAAGGAACTCTTCGAGCTACACGAACACCAGCGGAGGAAAAGGAACCCATAGGCCCCAAACCATAACACCATAACACCAGCGGAGGACACGTATGAAAGTATAGCTGTAGCCTTGCCCTAGCTGCAGACAGGACATAAAAGGCTTTCGACCACGACAGCGGCGATTGCTCTGTTGCTTTTTCCCTTGCATGCCCCCTGTCCAAACCTCAATTGGACAGTAAGGAAGGATCTTCAAGGGTTTTTGTACCAGGACAGAGCGGGATTACGGGTTTTGCGCAGATTTTTCCATGTTTGAGGCGGTTCGAAAGTCAAAGTCGCTCAAGTCAATATGCGACGGCCGTTGAGATCTGCTATGCACGGAGGGTGGTTGGGCGGCGTGCATGTTTCGTGTCCTCTGCTATTTATCTATGATTAGGATCGATCTTCACAATATACTTGATTGATTCTTCTTCACCGACTATAATTTGTGTCCAGGTTGTAATATTGTGCTCTGTGATTAAGCGATGTGTAATCAATCTTGTTCTGATGTGAAAATGAGCCGTGAAGCAATCCCGGTATCTAAGTAAGCTTCACGATGCAAGTAAGTGGAATCGCTCGACTCCGATTATCTCCGACGCAGTAAAATGGGTCTTGTTCGTGCGGAGGTGCTACAGTTGAGGGGCGGCGCTTAGATAGCGGAGCAGTCTCGAGAGTGCCATGATAGTAAATGAATAGCAACTCATTTGTGTCGACTACACTTTCTTATCGGCTACTGACTTGGAGAACTCGAAGTTGCATTGGTATAATGGCTGAGGTTACATGTTACCAGATGTGGGTGGCCGGCGAAGAGCGACCAGGCAAGGGTGAGCTGTAAGCTGAATCACGAGAACCAACGTCTTATCTTCTATGCACATACTAAGTCACCACCAATAGCATCCCAATTGAAGATCCCGCTACAGGGGAAATATTTGCGACGTAAGGCTCTTCCATATTTTCAATTAAGTACGATAGACGTAGCTGAGGCCGGCAATTAACATTCTACTAGTTGCCATGCCGCTTCGGAAGAGGATGTCAACGACACTATCACGCTGGCCCAAGCCGTATTCAAATCCGGCGTCTGGTCGCGAGAGTCACGGCACCGTCGCGCCGATGTGCTAGATAAGTCCGCGATGCTTTTAGAAGCTGAGCTGCCGGACTTGATTGCGCTTGAAGTGCGACAGACAGGACGGGCGGTTCGCGAGAGTAGGATAACGCCCTCCTTGATATTATGTTGTGCGAGTGTGTTTCTTTGCTGACCGCCCCCTGTGTGAAGTGAAAGCGCAAGTTCCGTCGCTCGTGCGCTGGCTCAAGTACTACGCCTCCCTCCTGCGCGTCGAAGAGCGGCCCCTACTACCTACAATGGGCAAGCTGCATAACTTCGTCGATCGCGTGCCACTCGGCGTCGTCGTACAGATTACGCCCTTCAATCATCCACTGCTTATCGCCGTCAAGAAAATCGCGCCGGCCCTTGCGGCTGGGAATTCGGTCATTGTGAAGCCGAGTGAATTGACACCACTGACCACGCTCAAGCTTGGCGCGATTCTGAAAGCCGCCGGTCTCCCGGATGGCGTGTTCAACGTTCTTCCAGGATATGGAGCCCTAACTGGTAAAGCTCTTGTGTCGCATCCTCTCGTGCGCAAGGTTGATGTCACCGGCGGCGAAACTGCAGGGCGCGCAATAGGTGCACTAGTCGGCGGAAATCTAGCCCGGTATACGGCCGAGTTGGGCGGCAAGGCGCCTCTCATCGTGTTCAGCAGCGCGAACATCAAGGTCGCCGTGAACGGAATTGCCTTCGGTAGTTTCATAGCAAGCGGGCAGACGTGCATTGCTAGTACTCGCATCATCGTCGACAACAAGATCTTCGATACATTGTTGGAGACTTTGAAAGCCAAGACCGAATCTATAGCCAAACGCATGGGCTCGCCGACGAATCTAGATTCCATGATGGGACCCCTGGTTTCGGCCAAGCAGTTGCAGAATGTGGAAGGACTGGTAGACGAGGCCGTCGGGTCCGGGGCGGCGGAAATCGTGACTGGTGGCAAGCGGTTGACTGGCGTGAGTGGGCTTGACGGGACGGATTTTTCGAGAGGATATTTCTATGAGCCCACTGTTTTAGTGCAGGCTGCTGCTATACCGAGGGAGCAGTTCCGGAGAGCTGCCATTTGGCGCAAGGAAATCTTCGGACCCGTCATCGTGGTGGTTGGATTTGACACCGAGGCAGAAGCGTTGGAACTGGCGAACGACAGCGAGTACGGCCTCGGAGCAGGAATCTGGACCCAAGACATGTCGCAGGCTTTCCGCGTGTCAGAGCAAATTGACGCCGGAATCACCTGGGTGAACACGCATCATCGCAATGACCCCAGTAGTCCTTGGGGTGGAAGCAAGACCTCGAGTGGCCTCGGTGTCGAAAATGGAGTTGAAGCCTATCAGGCGTACACCACGGCTAAGAGTACAATCATCAGTTATGCATCGACGGAAGAGGCGTTGGCATCAGATGATTGGTTCAAGGACAGCCCCGGAGCTGTGAGGTATGGTTAAGAGGTGCATCAGGATGGTCCATCTGCTGGTGAAGCGCGTTGCGATATTAGTTAATTATTGACGTCTAATGCATATTAATAATAGCCTTACATGCTCACTATCACCTACTTGACTGCCCTTCTCTATTCTGCTGAGCCCAGCCGCACCTCACAAGCCAGAAAGCGGCCATGGGCGGCGTGAACAACAGCCCAAGCAACGCCCCCTGGACAAGCTTGAAGATCTGTGGTGCCCACATTGGCGAAAAATACCAGTCGCCGTCCTCATATGCCCCGACCAGCGTAAGCAAGCCAACGGATACGCCAAATATGACTGGGAAGAAAATGACGGCCAGGATAAGACCTCTGATGGCTTGTGACACGAGGAAAATGAGCCAGTGTGTGAAGCTTCTAACCTTTAATGTCTGCTCTTGCCGGTCCAGAAACATGAACCACCGTAGATACTGCCATCTGGGCTCCTTAAGAAAACCAATCGGCTGAACACCACCTTTTCTCAAGTCGAAGTTCACAAGTAAGCTCTGTATAACCCAAGTTGTGAGAAATTGAATGAAGATAGTGACGGCGGTATCGCCGGCAAGAGTGTTGGGGAACTGGAATAGCCGAATAGGGCTTGTAAGGGTGTCTTTATCATGGTACAACGCTAAGCGGAAGTAAGTACATATCTGAGTATCTAGCAGCTGGGCCGAGGGGGGCATACCATAAGCTATAGCGAAATTTATGCCTCCAGCTACGATGGCGGCCCCTACTCCGTTGACGCCGAAGATATAGAAGATCTGATGACGGGAAAGGCGGTCGCTCGGTGGGCGGAGTTTCGGGCTGTGGCCGTCTTTAGGCTCGGGGCTCGCGCTCCCGCCACCACTCCTGTCGTCGGCTTGGGCAATTTCAACGTCGACCACAGCGTTGCCCGGTACGCTTTTGGATCCGAATATGGGGTTCATAGCCCAGGGCATGATAACAATACAAGGTTCCAACAGGGGTCGTAGAGTACGAGAACACTTAAGAATTCATGGCTGTAGTCTAGAGGGAACGGGAGAGATAAGAAGTCTGTCGGATGGGCCGGAGAGGCAAACCTATCACATGAGCAAATGGTGGAGGACAATTGCGCGTGAGAATTCGTCCATGCTCTGCTGAGAATCAACCTGGGAACATTTCAATTACAGTGCAAAGAGTTTGACCTTCTCGTTTTCGTATTTATTTCTAAGGTCGTGTGACGCATGTGTAGGTAGGTATTCTGCTAAGAAGGAAGGAAAGGTCCAATCGAGGGTCAGGAAGAGCCAGGCAAAGAAATACCTGCCTACCTTTATGATCTAGCTAATCACTTACCTAACCCGCCGACCGGTATGCTATGTATACTTAGACTTAAAGCCCCTGACAATTCGAGCATGCAATTCCATTAATGCCATCTTGAAAGCGTAGGTGCCGATTCGCTACCGGCAGAGCTGTTGTACGATGTAACAAGGCCAATATGCCATGTACGGGCTGCTAACTGAGAATGTCCAAGGGTAATTCGCGAGCGGGCCTGTCATGAGATTTGTCAGGGGTCTCCCGGTATTGCACCCGGAGAAGATTAAACGTGATTGGACAACAGAGTGACTCGAGTAGCGACTCATAGAGGCGTAGGATCGTCATCTTTGTGATCTCTTCGGCTTTTATTCTTGTCGTTGACCGACCTACTTACTGCCTTTGTTCGTTTGAGAGAGAGAGAGAGAGAGAGAGAGAGAGAGTTTTTGTCCTCGTCGTTGACTTGTCTACAGCGCTGGAAGTCGGTATTAAAGTACAAGCGTAGTGTATCTAGCGAAGTGTCTACAGCACACTAAGGACCCGTATGCAGGGTCCTTACTGGATCCTTACAGGGGATTAGACAGTGGAGGCGTGTCAAATTTGAAATTTCATCGTCGAAAGGGGAAGCTTGGTAAATAAGAATCCTTTAGATAAATGAGAGGTGCTTAATGAGATACCTTTAGCTCTCATAATGCACTAAGCGAGACTCGAGCATATCGGGTATTGGCATAGCTGACGGGACCGATGACTTGGGCACGTGTACAAGACAATCTCAATTCTATATCTATCTTGGATCTGAGTACGCATGCTGAACGGCCTGATCTGACAATCAGTTCAAGCGCTGAATATTCATCTCTCCCGGACCTTCTTGGTCAGGTATTCACCTCACGATCCTTGGGCCCAGACAGTCATTCATTTCCGTATCACACGTCTGTGACACTGTAATATCGCGTGGGCGACAATAATTTTCAGCTTCCGTTCACCGGTTGTTCATCTTCCTCTGGCAATAGAGGTTCTGTTTCTGATTCTTTACGATCCGCAATCATCTCACTACCGGATGGCGGAAATCTTGAAAAGAATAATATTATGACCCCGACAAACGCAACAGCCTGCGGAATCTTGTCAGTAGAAAGCCAGTGAGTGGATAGAGAAGTCGCAAAACGTACGGCATTGCAGTAAAAGGTCAGATATGGCTTCCCTATGTCGGCGAACGACGAGAACACGAATCCAAACAATCCCATCGTCGTGAGCGTCGCCGAGTATTCTACCAGAGTCATTGCCTGTAGCGCATCGGCCTTGCGGTTTGGCGGCACCATTTCTGTGAGCACACCTTTCGCCGCAGGTGCTGATCCCGACGCAAGTGGAAGCAAGGAACCAACTAGAATCGTGTTAGTGACGATACGGGCGGGTGGTTCACGGTAGCTAGCCCGGAGACTAGCTAGAAAAGTTCATACCGAGGTACATGTGCCAGCCTTGTGTAGCTAAGGTAGAGGACGCTGTGATTATTCCATCTATGAAAAGGCTCCCTCTCAAGAAAAACAGGTCAAACTCAGCTCCCTGTGTTACTGCAACAGGCGTCGGCGGCTTTGCTGGCTCCTCCTGGTCTGCTACAACAGCCGGCAAGGGATCAATATCGCGAGCGTGGGTTGGTAGAGGCGATTCCTCTGCCACATCAGGCAACGGTGCTTCTGATTTCGTAAACATCCGCCGCCCAAACGAGATGATCTGAGGGAACACAAACATAAGGAATATCCCTCGCACCAAGCAGTTCACCGACATGAGTAAGCTGTTGTTCGTCGACGTGAAATCAAACGCGACCATCGAGTACATCTGTATCAATGTCGGTGCAAACCCCGTCGCAAGCACCCCGGTGAAGATTCCCAGTGCTAGGAAGGAGATTCCGAAATGTTTCTTAGCACGTCCATCTCTCAATCTCATATTCTGAGCCCCTAAGACTTTCAAAGGAGCTAAGAAACCCAGCGGTCCCTTTGCCTTATCTTTATTCTCGTCAGAGGAGAGAGTTTTGGGGTCGATATAGGGCACAAATGATAGGACGAATGTAGTGCACACCAGGAAGGATACAGCGGCAACTTCAAAAGGTGTTGCAATGCCAAATTTCTCAGCCAAGACACCACCCACGATAAGCCCTAGAGAGACGCCCATCATTAGGGTACCCTGGAGTCTTCCGAACATGGCAGTTCGCCCGGCGGGTTCGGTGATCTCAGCAACTATCGTGTTCAGAATCAGGATGTAGCCGGCAGGACCTCCCCAAACTCCCGTTAGCTGACTGAGCTGCATAATGATGATTCCAGTGCGCGCGCCGATGAACAATGCTGAAGCTTGTATAGCGACGCGAATTGCGGGGAAGAAAGTCTGAATCGCCAGTGCCTTTTTGGGGCCGTACTTCCTCATCTCCCAACCAGCGACGAATAAATTGGTAATCCCACAGAGGACCGTGGCACAGCCCATGATAGCAACCTGCTGAGAAGCGCTGGCCGTGATCTCATTGCGCGCACAGCGGTCGCCAGTTCCTTCGTATGGTGGGTGATGCTTATAGTACTCCTCACATGACATGACATAGAAAGTGTAAAGCAGGCTGCCGAAGCATTAGAAACGAGTGCCAATTGACCGTAAGAAAAGTAAACAAAATAACTTCGACTACGGGAAACTCACGGTGTCTGAGTGTAGCTGAAGGAGAGGGAGATGATAAACCCAGCGAGCAGGATCAGAGTCGTCGGCGCGATGAACGAACTCTTCGACTTGGGCTTCGTCGCATCGTATTCCTGGTCCCTCAGAAGGGGGGTCGTCTCGCCGTTAGAAGCCATCGCGTCGCCGTACCCAATTCACGAATATCCTTCGTCCCAAGAAACGATGAGAAGGCAGAAAGTCAAGAGAGCCTCACGACTCTGAAAAAAACTAATACCTTCGCCTCAAGTCCGCCCGAGACGGCTCTCTTTTTCCCCAGTTACGAGTCGAACCCTAGCATTTGCATCTGCACCCAATCCACCCAACCTACTTACTATGCCTGTTGTGGCAGGTGGACTGGGGGGTTCATTGGTGGGTTCTCACTTCTGCTTATCAATCTCACGCAACCCAGCTGAGCGCTATCCGATGCTTTGGATTGGCTCATGCAGCCGCCCTGGTGAAGCAGCTGTACTATTAGAGGATGAGTCAACACGCGCTGTCAACGACGAAGAGTCATCAAGCCGACTTATGCTGATGCCGTCACTCGATGGCTGAGACGTCCAGCGCCGACTACCATGGATATCTATCATACTCTGTCCTTGGCATCTTCAATATCTCCAGTTGACTCAGATCCAGTCCCTGTGTGGACTGTTCATTGCACCATGCTGAGTCCGCAAATGAATTCTGTAACTTTAAGAAGATATCAAGGATCAATTAATTATCTTGGAGTCGCGTCTTCGAGATTCACATAAACTATACAGTTGAGCTCATGCCTGCAAATTATTTACAAACTCACCATGATGACAGCCAAGCATCGATTGCATCGAATACAAATGCTTACCGCCCTTCTGATCCTATCCCAGATGCTGAATATTCTATCTGTTTATACGGCGCGTTCGACAGGACTCGGACCATGGATGTTGAATTACCTCGCCTATAAAAATGCGCTCGTCTGGGTCGTTCCACAACATTTTGTGAAGTAGAATAGCCAGCCTATTGACCTCTTGAGGTTGAAGACGGTTTGAAATCTTCTGCGTACCGTCGTATTGTTTAACACATATCACCCGGTCGCGGACATGATGCTCTGTGAAGAAAGATCTCATATTTTTTTACTTTTCAGCTTGATTAGATTTCTCTATCTTCTGCCAACGGTCTCTTTCCTTGGCCTTTGGTGTTGCGGTATTCCGCCCACGTATCAGCGTTTAGTTCCTAGTTTCCAGGGACCTGGTCGGCGGCTTGTTCCGAAGCATCCGCTGGGACCCACGTGCCGGTCATGGCGGTATCCTGTTCCTGGCCCATTCTGGATTGTCTGTGTCTTGGTACCATCGCCGCTCCCTGTTTAAGTCTTCGTGGGGGAGAGATGTAAACCCCGTAGCCTTTTCCCGAGAGTTTTGGAACCTTTTCAAACACGACACGGGAATTTGGAGATCCCAACTGGTAATTGGGTTGAGACATCAAGGAGTACCCGCTGGTAGTTTGTGTTCGATCACTCTCAACACCTTAAGGCACACATATGGTAACATTAATAATGTCATAGCGAAGATGCCTGGGTCCGCACACACCTAAATAATCTAGGGTGCTTCTACAAAAAGCAATGTAAACGAGACACGGGGAGTATAAGAAGCCACGCGACTTCTAGAAGGACGAGGTTGGATCTGCAGTAGGTCCCACATTGGATCTGCAGTATATAGGTGCTTATAGCTGCAATAGCCTATAGCATGCCATTAGCGCCGTTTTTTCTATACTATTTATACCTTTCCACACTTACCCCTTTTGCTAACTATTAACCTTTAATAACTTTTATAATCCTTTAATTTTATTACTTCTATAACTTTTTATTACCTTTAATACCTTACGTATACCTTTTTATTAATTATTATAAGTTTTTTATTAATTATATTATTTAATATAAGTTTTATAGATTTTTTAGCTTTAAAAACTATCCTAAACCTATTTAAAAGTGGTATAAAAGGTAATCCTTTATTTATAATAATTAATAACCTTTAATTATTACTTTATAACTATATAACTATTTATAGCTATAGCTTTATTTAATTTAATGTTTTAAATTATAAGGATAATATATTATATTATTATATAATTTAATAGAACTATTTAGGAACTTTTAAAATTAAGGCTATCGTTAATAAAAAGGTAATATTTTTAAAAAAGGTTAATTACCTTTAATAGGGAACCTTAATCTTATTTTAAATTAACCCTTTTTATTAAATATTTTAACTTTATTAAATAAATAATATTTATAGCTCCTTTATAAATAATTTTATTTATAGTAATCCCTTTAATTACTTTTTAAATAAAGAATAAAAATCTTTTATTTATAACCTTTATAATAATAATATTAAAGTTAGTTAAAGATTATATATATTTAAATCTACCTATTTAAATATTATTATTATATATAAAGATATATTTAATATCTTTTAGGATTAACGTTAATTTTAATTTAATAAGTTTACTTTAATTAAAGCTTTTATTAATAGGGTTTTTAATTATAAAAATAAAGGTATATTAACTTTTTATATTAATAAAATCCTTTTTAATAAAACTTTTTACTTTAGCTTTTATTTTTAAACTTATAAACCTATAATTAAATATTAATAATAATAGTTATAAATCTTTAATATTAATTATATATATTATATTAATTAATTTAACCTTCCTTTAATTATTATTAATAGTATTACTTATAATAGTTAAATAATATTTTTAACTTTTACCTTATTTATTATAAAAAATAAAAATAGCTTTAATTTTTTTATTATAAGCTTTATTAACCTTTTTTAAAATTTAACTATTAAAAATTACTCTTTTTTCCTAATAGTTATTTTTATTAATTATTAAAAAGCATTTAAATTTATATTTATTAACTATTTATTAAACGTTTAATAATAAATTTATATTTTTTATATTATTAAAAATATTATTATAAAAATATAAAGGAAATAGGTTAATTTAGGAATTATTTTAAATAAAAAAGAGGTAATTAATATAATTATTTAAAATAAAACTATTTTTTAATTAAATTATAATTATATAAAGCCTTTAAGTTTTAAATTTTTCCTAATAATTATACTTTATATTTATATTAACCTTTTTTTTTATTAAGCTTATATAATTTATTCTTATATTAAAGTTAAATTTAATAAAGTTTAATTATATATAATAATTAAATTTAGTTATAATTAATGTGACGAACGTTACATACGGCTAGACTGGACCTAACCTGTGAATATAAGCTAAGGTAGTGAGCCAGATTGACGGCTTATTATCCTGTATCCTTTTAACCTAAGGACCGTGGCGCAGTTGGTTAGCTTACAGCTACGTACGTTATAATTAATAGGCTTATATTTAATATATTTAATAGGTTTATATTTTAAAGAAAAGGGAATAAGTTAACTATTATACTTTATAATATTAAAATTATAATATATAAATTATATTATTTATAAAATCTATTTATAATATTATAAAGTTTTTACTTTATTTAAAAGTTAAAATTAACTTAATTATATTAAATAATACCTTTAAAAAGTTTATAATAGTTTAATATAAAAATATTTATATTATACTTTTATAGGAATATATAAAACTTTATTAAAAAATAATAGGTTATATTTAAATAAATAATATTATTATTATATATAGTTAAAAAATGTTTATTTTATTATAAATTAAATATTAAAAGGTTTAATATTATATTATATAATTAAAATACTTTCCTTTTTTTTCATTATTACTTTATAATTATATTATTAAAAGGTAATATAAGCTTCTTTATTTTTATAATATTTTAAAAAAGATTAATTTATATATAAAAAATACTATTATTTTAAATATTAATTATATTAAAATTAACCCTTTTTAATATTATTATAACCTTTATAATTTATTTTATTTAAAGTTTAACCGTTATAATATATAGGATTCCCTTTTAATTTTATATATTGGAAAATTTTATTATTATAGGTAGGTTAAATTTTAAAAGTTAAATATAATGTTATAAATCTCTTTAATTTTATAATAGGTATTTAATAAAATTAAAGCTTAAAAAAGGGAAGAATTTCCTTTAAAGTATATATAAAAAGGGTATATAATATATATAAAATATATATACTTTAAAAGCTTTAAAATACTATAATATAATAATTACTCCTTTTTCTTTAATTAAGTTATCCTTAACCTAATATATAATTAATTTATTAATTAAATATAAAATAAAAAGTTTAATTATATAAGTATATAATATAAAGTATTATAATAAATATATTAATATAATTTATTTATATAAAGCTTTATTATAATAAAAGTATATAAATATTAAGTTTATATTTATATTATAAATTATATATACTATATATTACCTTTATAGTAAAATTTATATATATATTCCTATTAATTATTTATTAACTCTTTTTTTTCTTTTTTTCTTTTTTCTTTAATTGCTGTTAATTTTAAAAATTAATTTTAGCTAAAAACTATTATATCGCTTCTATTTTTACTTCGTTTTCCTTTCTTTTTTTATTATATTTATATTATTATTACTATTATTTAAATTATATCTTTTAAAGGTAAAAAGGGAAAAGGTAAAGCTTTAACTTTAAAAAGCAATTATATTACTTATAGCGGTAAAGGTAAAGCGCTACTATTATTACCGCTATTTAAATATAATAAAGATACGGATAAAGAGTATATTAATAATAAAACGCCTATATTATTATTGCTAATATTATTAATATTACCTACTCCTTTAATATTATTAATACTACTATTAAGCAGTAATAATAATAATAATAATAACGGAAAGGGCAGTTTAGGTTAGGATTATAGCAGATCTATTAACCTTTTACTTAATAATTATTTAAACTATAGGGGTAATTTAAATATTAAAAGTAAAAACCCCTTAAAAAAATATAAATAATCTATAAGGATAAAAAATTAATATTATAATAAATATATTAACCTTATAGCTATACTATTTATACTAATATATTATAGTTATATTAGATATATTAAATATATATATTAATTTAACTTTAATTTTCCGTTTAAATTTAATTATTTATTTAATAAATCTAGCTCTTTTAATTATTATAAATATATTAAAGCATATTAAATATATAAGCTTATTAATATTTTTATACCTAACGCATCTCCCACTTGACCTGGCCACCCAATTGACCTGGCCACCCCCCTAGCCTATACAAATAACGTCGGTGCGCTAATCACGTGATAATTTAATAACTCTATGAATACTAATCATATAAAATAATGAGATATACCATTAGATTCGTAATAAAAAGAGCTATTTAACGGTACCCTTTACTAACTTTTACGACTTATATTCGCGGAGTTATTAAGCAATACGCTAAAGTAAGCGCTAAATTAATCCTTGCTTAACGCCCCTTTAGCGTATCGCCTAATATCTCGCTTAATAAATTTTGTAAAAAATAGTAGAAAATACCTCTGGATTCCCCTTTAAGTAACGGATTTAACGGTACTAATTATTAAATTGTACGATCAGTATCCGTAAAGTTATTAAAGATTGAAATAATGGGGTTTTATATAGGTTATTGGGGTGGCCAGGTCAATTGGGTGGCCAGGTCAAGTGGGAGATGCGTTATATTATATATAAATCGTTATTTATTTAAATTTAACTTTTATTTATAATAGCTTTTAAAATTATCTGCTTTATTAAACTCCTTAAATAGAATTAATAAATATTTATACTTAAAATAACTATTAATAATATTTAAACTATTAATAATAATAAAGTAAAACTTTAATCTAGCTTATTTAAATTTTATATTAATATTATAGCTATTTAATATTGCTTTATTAAATTATATTTATACCTTCTTTTAATTTATTAAAATTATTTTAATATAATTAATAATTAAATTAATAAAAAGGTATAAAGCTATTTTATACCTATTTTAAACTTATTATATAATATAATAATATTATACTTATATTTAAATAAAAATATTTGCTTAATTATAATTATATTATTATTAAATAATAATTTATTATTTATAATATAATTATATTTATCCTAATTAATATTATAAATAACTTTACTTTATACTTTCTTTATATATATTTTTAATTTAAATAAAATATAACTTAATATTAAAGCTACTTTTAAACAATTTTTTTATATATATATTTATAAAATCCTAGTTTAACTATATAATATACCTTTATTTTATTATTTATAATAAAAGTAAAAACTTTTATAATTAAATAATATAATAATATTTAATAGAATAATATTTATAATTAAATAAAGCTTTATAATATTATTAATTTTAATAATTATTAAATTTAACTTTATTTTATATATAGCTTAATAATAAAATATAATAATTTTTTAACTTTAAAGATAAAGGTTTAATTTCTTTTATATTAAAATAATTAGTTTAAAATTTTTAAAATCCTATTAAATTTATTTTATATCCTATATTAATAATATTAAATATGGTTTTAATTTATACCTAATTTACTATTTTTTAATTTTCTTCTTTTATTTTTAACTTTAACATTTTTTAAAATTTTTAACTACCTTTAATATTAAAATATTAAATTATAATACTTATTAATTATATTTAAAAGGCCAGCTTTTCTATTTAATCTTATAATATTAATTATTATTATATATCATTTTATTTATTATATTTTTAACCTTTTATTCTTTTAAATTATCTTTAAGGTTTAATATAAATAAACTATATTTATATTTAATAGTTTAAAGCTTAATTAATTAAATTAAAAAAATAAAATAAAAATAAGTATATTATAATAAAAAATTAATATAATATACCTATAAATTAACTTTATTTATAATTTTAAAAAGTCCTATATATTTAAATATTAACTTTTTATAATAAAACCTTATATTTTTTATTAATAATATAATTAAATTTTTAACTTTAAAGGTTATTAGTTTATATTTATTATTATAATATTTTATATATTATTTTAATATAATTTATTATTACTTTATTATTTCGTTTTTAATTATTTTTAATTTATTAAATTATCCTTATATAGTTAAAACTTTCTTTAATATAAAGTTATCTTTAATAAATAATTTAAATTTAAAAATATAACTATATAAAGCTTTAAAAGGTAACTTTTTAATTATTAAATTAATTATTAAATTTATAATAAAAAAGGCTTATAGAAAAAGTTAAAGCTAATTAATTTATTCTTTATTAATAAAATATTATAAATAACCTTTAATTATTTAATTTATTTACTTTATTTAACTATTAATTTTAAAGTAAAATATAATTAAAAAGTATTATTTTATTTTAAAGTAATAATAAAGGTTAAATTAAAATTAGCTTATAAAAATAATACCTTTATTTAAAACTATACCTTATAGGTTATTATATAGGCATTTAATTTTATTATAAAAAAGGATAATTAATTTTATTAAAGTAATAATAATATTAATTAAAAATAAATATATAAGCTTAATAAATCTATTAATAATAATTAATATAAAGTTAATTAATTTTCCTTTATAAAAGGTTTTAAATAAACCTATAATAAAGTTTATAAAAAGTTTTTATATAAGTTAATTAAAAATTAATAAAGTATTTAGTTTATTATATTCTTAATAATATTTTGCCTTTATCTTAAAGCAGATTATATAGGATTTTATATATTTTTAAATATTGTTTTATATATTTTTTTAAAAAAATTTACAACGTAGGAGTTTTAAAGTGTTACGGGTAGGTTAAATCTTAAAGGTTAAGTATAATATTATAAATCTCTTCAGTCTTATAGTAGGTATTTAATAAGACTAAAGCTTAAAGAAGGGAAGAATCTTCTTTAAAGCGTATATAGGAAAGGTACGTAATATATATAAAGTATATATACTTTAGGGGCCTTAGGATATTATAATATAATAACTATTCTTTTTTCTTTAATTAGGTTATTTTTAATCTGGTGTATAATTAATTTATTAATTAAGTATGAAATAAAAAGTCTAATTGTATAAGTATATAGTATAAAATGTTATAGTAAACGTATTAGTATGGTTTATTTATATAGAGCGTTATTATTATAAAGGTATATAGGTATAAAGCTTATGTTTAAGGTATATAAATATAAAGCTTATGTTTATTTTATGAATTGTATATGTTATATATTGCCTTTGCGGCAGAATTTATATATATATTCCTATTAATTATTTATTAACTTTTTTTCTTTTTTTTTCTTTTTTTTTTAACTATTATTAATTTTAAAAATTAGTTTTAGCTAATAACTATTATATTGCTTCCGTTTTTACTTCGTTTTCCTTTTTTTTTTATTATATTTGTATTATTATTATTATTGTTTAAATTATACCTTTTAAGGGCAAAAAGGGTAAGGGTAAAGCTTAAGTTCCAAAGAGTAACTATGTTATTTATAGCGGTAAGGGTAAAGCGTTATTATTATTATTGCTATTTAAATACGATAAAGATGTAGATAAGAAGTATGTTGATAATGAAGTACCTGCGCTGTTACCGCTAGTACTATTAGTATTACCTGCTCCCCTAATATTATTAGCATTACTATTAGGTGGCGATAATAATAATAATAACTATGGAAAGGGCGGTTTAGGCTAAAGCTGCGGTAGATCTGCTGGCCCTTTGTTTAATAATTATTTAAGCTATGGGGGTAATTTGGATATTAAGGGCAGAAACCCCCGAAAGAAACGTAAGCAGTCCGTAAAGATGAAGAATTGGCGCTATAATAAATGTGTAGATCTTATAGCTATATTATTAATGTTAATATATTGTGGGTATATTGGGTATATTAAGTATATGTATTAATTTAATTTTAATTTACCTTTAAAATTTGGTTATTTATTTAATAAATCTAGTTCTATTAATTGTTATAAATATATTAAAGTATATTAAACGTATAAGCTTATTAGTATTTTTATACCTATATTATATATAAATTGTTGTTTATTTAAATTTAGCTTTTATTTATAGCAGCTTTTAAAATTATCCGCTTTATTGAACTTTTTAAATGGAATTAGTAGGCTTTTATGCCTAAAATAACTATTAATAACACTTAAGCTATTAATAATAATAAAATGGAACTTTAGTCTAGCTTATTTAAGTTTTGTATTAATATTGTAGCTGTTTAATATTGCTTTATTAAATTATATTTATACTTTTTTTCGATTTATTAAAATCGTTTTAATATAATTGGTAATTAGGCTAATAAAAAGGTATAAAGCTATTTTATACCTATTTTAAACTTATTATATGTTATAATAATATTATATTTATATTTAAATAAAAGTATTTATTTAATTATAATTATATTATTGTTAAGTAATAATCTGTTATTTATAGTATGATTATATCTATTCCGGTTAACGTTATAAGTAACTTTACTTTATATTCTTTTTATATGTATTTCTAATTTAAGTAGAATATAGCTTAGTGTTAAAGCTATTTCCGAATAATTTCTTTATATATATATATCTATAAAATCCTAGTTCGACTATATAATATACCTTTGTTTTATTATTTATAATAAAAGTAAAAACTTTTATAATTAAGCAGTATAATAATGCTTAATAGGGCAAGGTTTATAATTAGATAGAGCTTTACAATATTATTAATTTTAATAATTATTAGATTTAACCCTATTTTATATATAGTTTAATAGTAAAGCGTAGTAGTTTTTTAACTTTAAGGGTAAAGGTTTAATTTCTTTTATATTAAAATAGTTGGTTTTTGTTTTTTTATAATTAGTTTAGGGTTTTTAAAATCTTATTAGGCTTATTTTATATTTTATATTAATAATATTAAATATAGTTTTAATTTATACTTAATTTATTATTTTTAATTTTTTTCTTTTGTTTTTAACTTTATTGTTTTTTAAAATCTTTAATTACTTTTAATGTTAAAATGTTAGATTATAATATTTATTAATTATATTTAAAAGGCCAGCCTTTTTATTTAACTTTATAGTATTAATTTCTATTATATATTATTTTATTTATTATATCTTTAACCTTTTACTTTTTTAAATTATCTTTAAGGTTTGGTATAAGTAGATTATATTTATATTTAATAATTTAAGGCTTAATTAATTAAATTAGGGAAACGAGGTGAAAATAAGTGTATTATAATAGGAAATTAATATAATATGCTTATAAACTAACTTTATTTATAATTCTGAAAGGTTTTATATATTTAGGTGTTAACTTTTTATAATAAAACTTTATATTTTTTATTAATAATGCAATTAAGTTTCTAACCTTAAAGGTTATTAGTTTATATTTATTATTATAATATTTTGTATATTATTTTAATATAATTTATTATTGTTTTACTATTTTGTTTTTAATTATTTTTAATTTATTAAGTTGTCCTTATATAGTTGGAACTCCCTTTAATGTGAAGTTATTTTTAATAAATAATTTGAATTTAGGAATGTAGCTATATAGAGCTTTAAAAGGAAACTTTTTAATTATTAAATTAACTATTAAATTTATAGTAAAAAAAGCTTATAGAAAAAGTTAAGGCTAATTAATTTATTTCTTATTAATAAAATATTGTAAATAACCTTTAATTATTTAGTTTATTTACTTTGTTTAATTATTAATCTTAAGGTAAAACGTAATTGAAAAGTATTGTTTTATTTTAAAGTAGTAATAAAGGTTAAATTAAAATTAACTTATAAAAATAATACCTTTATTTAAAATTATACTCTATAAACTGTTATATAAGTACTTAATTTTATTATAAAAAAGAATAGTTAATTTTATTAAAGTAATAATAATATTAATTAGAAATAGATATATAAGCTTAATAAATCTATCTATAATAATTAATATAAAGTTAATTAGTTTTTTTTTATAAAAGGTTTTAGGTAAACCTATAATAAAGTTTATAAAAAGTTCCTATATAGGTTAATTAAAAATTGGTAAGGTATCCAATTTATTATATTCCTAATAATATTTTACCTTTATCCCAAAGTAAATTATATAAGATTTTATATACTTTTAAAAATTATTTTATATATCTTTTTAAAAAAATTTATAATATAAAAGTTTTAAAGTATAAGTTTAACTAAAGTAGTTAATAATAGGTTAATTATAATATAATTTAATAAGCTAAAAATAAAAGAACTTTTTAAAGGGAATATAAACCTTTTCCTTATAATAAATTAAATCTTTTCTTACCAATTATTAAAGGTCCATAACCTTTTTAACTTTAAATCGGTATAGAATTATTTAATATTTAAGATCTTTCTATTAAACCTTTAAAATCAAATTACCTAAATCCTTAAATAGCTCCAGGTTTTTATTTTTTTTAATACTTATAACTATTTATATTTATTTATATATAATTACCTATATAAGAATAATCCATTTAATAGGTATATATATAATATATAATTTATTAATTAATATTTTAAAGTATAGATTAAGAACTTTAAATTGCTATATTATAGCAATCTTCCTTTCTAATATAGGAAGGATATTTATATTAACGGGTAAAATAGCTATAAAATTAAAACGGTATAAAGGTAAATCAGCTCTATTTTTCTTACCTACTCTATATTTAATAATAAAGTTAAAAGGAGCTAAATATATATATTAATAAATTTGTTTTCCATTTAACTTCGGGGTCCTTATAAATGCTTAAAAATTACTATAATTAATTAATACCTTAATTAATAGGTAGCTTTTTTAAAGGTAATACTACTAATGCTTAAAGTAATTTATTATTATAAGCATTTTTTAATTAGAAGTATTATATTATATTTCCTATTTAGAAAACTTATAAAAATAAAATATAATTAGTTTAAATATACTTTAATTATCCTATTAGGATAGGTTACCTATAAATATTACCTTAAAAGAATTAGTTTTTAATAATATTTACTTTTTAAAGCTAAAATATATAAAGAGAATGGCCTCCTTAAAAGCAGCTTAAAGATTTTTAAATGTTTTTATTATAGTTATATCTAATAAAATTTAACCCTTTTTTATTCTAAATATACCTTTCTTTAAATAATGCATTAATGGTAATGTAATCTAGGAAAACCTGTTTATAAAGTAGTAATAGAAGTTATAAAACCTTAAAAATTGTTACAATTTTTTATAAAAATTTAGAATAAGCTATTAATTAATTATATTAATTTTTAAAGGATTTATTTTAATATTTTAATTAAAGATAATATAGCTTAAGAATTTAATCTTTTCCTAATAGAATTAATATTTAAAGGGTTTAATATAAAAGTCCACTTTTTATAATCTTTTAATAATAGCTTAAATATATTTTATATATAATTCCTTATTTATAAAAAATATAAAGATATTATTTAAATAAACAATATAAAAAATATTTAAAATATTGTTAAATACCTTTTATATATAATTTTAAAAGGTGGTAGGAATGTTTAACAGACTTATAGGTATAATTAAAAATTCATAATGGCTATAATAAGTATAAAAGGTTATTTTCCACTTATTTCCCTTTTAAATATAAATATAGTAATAGGCATCCTTTAGGTTAACTTTTATAAATATCTTTACTTAAAAGATTTTATCCAATAGCTTTAAAATAAGGGGTAAAATATAGCAATTTTTATATAAAATATAGTTAAATCCCCTATAGTCCATATATAAGTATAAGCCTCCATCTTTTTTAAGAATAAAAAGGATAGGTACTTTAGCTAAACTAATTAATTTTCTAATTTTTTTAGCCTTTAACATCTTATTTAACTACCTTTATAGCTCTTTAAATTTATCCTATATTAAAAGGTATATAAAATAATAGGGAACTATAGCGTTTTTTTTAAATTTAATAGCTAAATTATATTTTTTTAAATAGGGAAGTATACTAGCTTTATTTATATTAAAGAAATTAGTAAGGTTATAAAACTCCTATAGAATACTATTAAATTTTATATAAAATGTATATAATTTTAACTCTTTTAGTTAAATTAATTCTAATAATTAAATAATTGCTTAATAGTATAGTTTATTTTTATAAACTTTTATAAACTAATATAGGATAAATATTTTAAAATAGTAAGCCTTAAGTTTGAAAAATTAGCAATTTATACTTAAATCTAATATAATTCCTTAGTCCTTTAAGATAATTTGGGATAATAAAATAGGACTACCTTTTAAACAATAATTATAATTAATAGCTATATATATATATTTAAACTTATAAATAATACCACAATTGTTAATTAATTCACAGGTAACCCAATAAACCCTATATAATAAAAAACTACCGCTTATAGCATATTATAATAAAAGGGTTTAAAAAGGAACCTTTTCCAGCTTATAATAAAGTATAAAAGTAAAGCTAATATAATTACATTCAACATAAAAATCTAAGTTAACGTAAATTTATAAAGGTGGTTTCTTTAAGCTAAATATATAAATTATATAAAAGGTATAAAAATAACGTATAATAAGTATATATAAGGGTAAATTTAACCTAATGCCTTTTATTAACTTAAAAGGTATTAAGCCTCCGGTTCATTTCCTAATTACTTATTATATTTCGAAAAATTATAGCATTTTAATAAAAGGGAAATATAAAAATAGTATAATAATTATTATTCATTTTTAGCCTTATCCCACTTTTTATTTATTTAAACTTCTTAAATGGTTTATTTTTATACTATATAGCCTATATAGTTAATATTCCGGTCTTATTTAGGTTAAATACAATTTAAAGCAATATAGCTTGGTTAACTACAATTAAAATAAACTACTTTTTTACAGTTTCTTTAATTCGGTTTATTTCTATTATTACTTTACAAATAATTCGAAGGAGCTTTAAAAAAGGGTTAACTTCCTAAAATAAAGTTATTAAATTAGCAGTTTTCCTAATAGTTAAAACTTTAAGGATATTAATAATAACTATTACTGTTATTTCCTTAATAGCTATAACTATTATTATTACCTTAATAGTTATTATTATTACTATTACCTTTATAACTATTAATATAGCCATAATTAAAGCTGCCATTATAACTATTATTATTATATCCTTTATATCTATTTTTACAATTATTATTAATAGCTTAACCATTACTTTAACCTTAACTTACATTTATAAGTAATTTATTATTAATCTAAGTATTTTTTAATTTAAGCCTTTTTTTTTTATAATTAACCCATTAATCCTTACTTATTAATTCTTAACGTTATTATACTATATTAATTATCTTAATTCTAATCTTTAGTAAAGGGTTATAAAAATTTATTAATTCCTTTTATAAAGGTCTACCTAGTTTTTAATAATATAATAAAGCTCTTTCACCTTTACTTCGTTTTAAGTTTTAACTTTTAATATTAGCTAAGTATTGGTTAAAAAGTCTTAGGTTTTAATTAGTATATTATATAGCCCTTTTAAATTATATATTAATATTAACCTATAAAAAGGATAATTAATATAGTAAAGTTTTAATTTAATTTAGGAATATATCTTAATTAAACTTTATTTACTTCCTTTTTATATATTTAAACCTTTTTTTTATAACTTAATATACATTTTTATAATCCTTATTTATCTTATTATATATATAAAGAATTTTAAGGGTATTAATTTTAAACTTATAATTAGTCCTATAAAATATAGTTTTTAATTTTTCCACCCATTTTAACCATTTTAAATAGGTAAACTCTATATTAAAGGAGTTATAATTAAACTTAAAAAGCTAGCTTAAATTAATTTCCTTAAAGGAATAATATTTATAATAATATATATAATTTAAATATAATTAATATATATAATTACTTTAACTATACTTTATATTAAAGCTAAATAATAAAGGGTTATTATTATTAGGATTACTTTTTCTTCAATCCCAATAGTATTATTGATTATTAAAGGTCTATAAATTATTAAAGTTAAAATGATACCCTAATTTATTTAAACTTAATATTCTTAAATTTTTTCCTTTTTTACTTAAATATAATTTAAAAGGGGTATAGGTTACCTTTAAACTTTAAGCAACCTTCTTTCCTTTAAAAAGTTATTTTTCTAACTTTACAATTTTAATTAAAAGTTAAGCATTTATTTATTATAATAATTAAATATTAGCTTTATTTATTAAATTAGAATTATTGGGAAATTTTAATAGTTAATCTTAGGTTTATTGTTTTTTTAAAGATAAATTATACTAGCTTTATCCTTAAGCTATTATTAAAAACTTTCTTTAGTTTAAATTTCTTAAAAAAACGCTAGCTCTAATTATTTATTTATATATAGGTATATTGTAACTAATAATATTATAGGTAACCTTAAAGAGAAGCTTTAGAATTATTACGGGTAGGTTAAATCTTAAAGGTTAAGTATAATATTATAAATCTCTTTAATCTTATAATAGGTATTTAATAAAACTAAAGCTTAAAGAAGGGAAGAATCTCCTTTAAAGTATATATAGGAAGGGTATATAATATATATAAAGTATATATATTCTAAAAGCCTTAAAATACTATAGTATAATATAAAGTATAAATTTAATTAAAGTAATTAATAATAAATTAATTATAATATAATTTAATAAGTTAAAAATAAAGGAACTTTTTAAAAGGAATATAAACCCTTTCTTTATAATAAATTAGATTTTTTTTTATTAACTATTAAAGGTTTATAGCCTTTTTAGCTTTAAGTTAATATAGAATTGCCTAATATTTAAAATCTTTCCGTTAAACCTTTAGGATTAAATTATTTAAGTTTTTAAATAGCTCCAGGTTTTTATTCTTTTTAATACCTATAGCTATTTATATTTATTTATATATAATTACCTATATAAAAATAGTTCGTTTAATAGGTATATATATAATATATAATTTACCGGTTAATATTTTAAAGTATAAATTAAAAACTTTAAATTATTATATTATAATAATCTTCCTTTTTAATATAGGAAGGATATTTATATTAATAAGCAAAATAGCTATAAAATTAAAGCAATATAAAGGTAAATTAGCCCTATTTTTCTTACCTGCTTTATATTTAATAATAAAGTTAAAAAGAGCTAAATATATATATTAATAAGCTTACTTCCTATTTAACTTTAGGGTTTTTATAAATATTTAAAGATTATTATAGTTAATTAATATTTTAATTAATAAGGAACTTCTTTAAAGGTAATATTATTAATGCTTAAAATAATTTATTATTATAAATATTTTTTAATTAAAAATATTATATTATATTTCCTATTTAGAAAATTTATAGGAATAAAATATAATTAATTTAAATATACCTTAATTATTTTATTAAAATAGGTTATTTATAAATATTACTTTAAAAAAATTAATCTTTAATAATATTTACTTTTTAAGGTTAAAATATATAAAAAGAATAACCTTCCTAAATATAGCTTAAAAATCTTTAAATACCTTTATTATAATTATATTTAATAAGATTTAATCCTTTTTTATTTTAAATATACCTTTCTTTAAATAATATATTAATAGTAATATAATTTAAAAAAACCTATTTATAAAGTAATAATAAAAGTTATAAAACCTTAAAAATTATTATAATTTTTTATAAAAATTTAAAATAGGTTATTAATTAATTATATTAATCTTTAAAGGATTTATTTTAATACTTTAATTAAAAATAATATAGCTTAAAAATTTAATCTTTTTTTAATAAAATT